>NW_020885023.1:586702-621303 GCF_003945725.1 Corapipo altera
AGAACACACTCGGCTGCAGTCTGAGTAATTTGCACTCGCCAGTGCCTCACCACCACAATTACCTTATCAAGAATGGAAAAAACTCCCCTTAATAGTTCTAGTGGAACACCCTTATATTCTCAATCACCAATTTACATGGGCTTTTTCCTTGGAACTAAGGCAGGAATTATTTTTACAACAGCATTCATGCATTCATGTATATTCTCTCTTCTTAATTATTAACTTTGCTGTAGTAAATAAAGGGTGTTTATGAATTCCATCAATCTCAACAAACCTTTTGCATTAAAGTACTGAATTAAGTTCTTCTAATGAAGAAGCAGTATTCACTTTTGCTTTATTTAAAGGAATTAAATGATAAATATAGTCCTCTGGATGCTCTTGTGCAGTTTCTTAAATTCAAAAGCCTGCCAGAAATTATGCCTGACTTACTAGCTGCTTCATTATAACAGCCTAAAGGATAGGAATGGACTGGAATAAACAGGAAGTTTAAAGAGCCCGCAGGCCCTTCAGCAAGACAGAGGCTTTCAGAGGTGGCAGCATCTCTGTTAGTTAACATGGTGCTCAGTATTCTGCTTTGCAATGTCTCTCTCTGTCAGGTTCTGTCCACCAAGCCAAACCCTTCAGCCATGTCTCCGAACGCTGCTCCCGCAGGCTCTGCTCACAGAAGTGCTACAACTGCTTTGGAGGGAAATGTAGAAATTCCATATTTACTTCCCTCAGCACAGTCTGATCCCAAGGCATCTCTCCCAGATATTTATAAATGGTATTGCTAAACAGGTATTGCCAGAGTTTCTTCTTCCAGCAGGGTTTCTTATTCTGATCTAGTTTGACCCTGTCAAGCAGTAGTTTTCCTGAAACAGGCATAGTCTCTTCTGTTTTCTAAATAATCAGCAATTTGTTGTTCATCTTGATTTAAGAAAGCCATGCCCTTTGAGTATGTGCTGCTGTAGGATCCCAAGGGCTCAGCACAAGCCACTGACAGAAGCCAGTGAATTATTCCAGTTAAGCAACATAAACAAGCTTTTGTTGATATAAACCAAAAATGACCATGCTCTCATTCTGAAAGAAACTGTGGTATTAGAAAGCATAGGTTTGACAAGACAAGCTAAAACCTACAGTCTTCATATTCCAGTAGGCCTATGCCATATTAATTATTTATCAAGATGTTTTCTTAAAGTAGTGTCTTTGTGCCTTTAATTTTCAATTCCCTTAATGCTAGGAGGATCTCTGCTGGCAACACATCAATTATTAATAGAGTTAAAACAATATTTGTTTTCCCCCAAATACATTTTTGAATGCTGTCCTCATACCAGTTAGGTTTTTCTGAAACTTTAATGAGGATCTCTGATTTCCTCCAGATTCATGGCTGAGACACAAGCTTGGCTGGGCCTTTGATTTGGCTGTCGGACCACATGTGGCATCACATCCTCACACTGCTCGTCCCACTGGGGCTGGGGGAGTGATCAAGCAAAACAGCTGTGATGAGGCAGGAGAAACAGCAGCACATCTGTAATTGGGAATTTCAGTTGCTGAGTTCAGAGGTTCTGTTATTCTAGTGACTATTCTGCATTTTTTTATTTCAGTAGCTGTCCCCAGGCTCAGCAGAGAGAGCCTGTGCTTCGCTCTGCTTGGAATACTTTTCTCCTAGCAAAGAAAACAACAGTGCAGTTCCTTTAATCTATGAGAGACCCATTTCAATTCAGCAAAAGGATACTTGAAACATCATGGGTTTAAGAATTTTATGCAATCTCAGCCACTTCTCTTTCTGTCAGGGAGCATATAAAAAATTAAAACCCCAAATACTTCTTATTGCTTTTCTAGGCCCTAATTACAAATACATTTTCACAAGGAGGAGTCAACTTAAGCCTAATATTGTTCAAAATCTCGTCATTTCCATACAGTCTTCACTTGATGTGGATTGGTAATTGGAGCTGTGGAATCAATTTTTCCCATACTGGAAACACCCAAATGAGTATGAAATGTGTTGCATTTGTTCCATGCACGTCTACAGTTCTGCATTTTGCTTGGAGTGGAATGATCATTCTGATGTATTTTTTATAACAGAGCAATGTTTCCTCAGACTTTGATGTTTCACGTATGGAGCTATTATAACCATTTGCCATTTAGGTGCATGATCCATGGCTAATCTCCAAAGCTTTGATGCATGCAGTAATTATTACTATTGATGTCATTGCACCATATTTAAAATGTGAATGTCTCATTGTAAGTCTACAGCTAGCAGAAGAGGAAGGCAACCAGTTCACATCAAGACTGGAAATTCCCTGTTGGTAAATGTCTGAAAGAGTGTAAGGTGACATTCCAGAGTGAGGCACTGACTGTGCTGTGGGCAAGGGCTCCAAGAGCAGGAGGGTGATGTGATGTGTGTGCTAGTCTCTGCATTGAGAACAGCTCTGGGAAATTGGGCACTGGGGTCTCCAGATGCCACATTCTGACAATCTGCTCTTGATGTTTGACCCTGAACTCAGCCATATGGCACGTTTCAGGCAACTCCTGCACCTAGGGCTCTGAGTAATTTTATTTGTGCCCTGTGTCACAGGCTTCCCACGGGGTCACAGCCTCCTTCGGGTATCACCCTGCTCGGGCGTGGGCTCCTCCCTGGGGCTGCAGGTGGATCTCCACACCCCTGTGGCCCTCCATGGGTTGCAGGGGCAGAGTTGCCTCACCATGGGCTTCACCAAGGAATCCCAGGGGAATCTCCACTCCAGGACCTGGAGCAGCTCCTGCCCCTCCTTCTGCACTGCCCTGGGTGCCTGCAGAGCTGTTCCTCTCACATATTCTCACTCCGCTCTTCTCTGCCTGCAATTTTCTCCGAGCACTAACTTTTTTCTTTCTTAAATATGTTATCCCAGAGGTGTTGGAGACATCACTGCTAGGCTTGGCCTTGGCCAGCAGCGGGTCCATCCTAGAGAGAGGTGGCATTGCCTCCACTGGGCACGGGGGAAGCTTCTGGTAGCTTCTCACAGAAGTTGCCCCTGTAGCCATGCCCTGCTACCAAAATCTGGACATGCAAACCCAGTCCAACAGTGTGCAATCGTGTTCTCTGGCATAACACCAGCAACACATTAACCCTGGCTCTATGTGCCTGACGTTTCCAGTGTCAGTCTTGGCTTTCTACCTATTCAGACTTAACCTGCAGGAAGTGGGATGAACAAGGCTTGCTCAGCACCTGTGGCACTCTCCCACTTAGTAGCACCCCAGGTCTCACTGTTTAAAGCACATAG
Source organism: Corapipo altera (assembly GCF_003945725.1). Lineage (NCBI taxonomy): Eukaryota > Metazoa > Chordata > Aves > Passeriformes > Pipridae > Corapipo > Corapipo altera. The sequence continues at coordinate 589,945 of NW_020885023.1, forward strand.
TAGGAGGAAAAAATGAACAAACCTTGCCAAGAGGGAAGCAGCTGAAATACCCACAATGAAAATTCAGTGTTGAAAATGCTCTAAAATTATTTTCATTCTTTTCAGGTTTACATTGAATATCATTATTTTTATTACTAAACATTTGACTAAATTTTTAAAAGTGATTATAAAACTGAGAATAATGATGATATTGTGTTACCTTCCCCAAGGTGGGCATCAAAGGTAGAAAGTTGTGTATTTAACTCACGAGGCTACAGATGGGATGTAGGTACCCACACAGCTTCTGAAGTCCAAAATGGGACTCTGGAAACGATCCAGGTAACCCTGAACTCTAAAGGAGAGAGAAGAGAAAAGATTTCTGCTGTTGCTGCCCTGGTCACTCTGTCAACAAATCAATGAAAGAGCTCAATATCTACCACGAGAGCTTCAAATGCCGCATCATTTCGTCATCCTCAACAAGTTATTAGGCAGCTTCCCTACCCTTGATTTCAGTTCCAGAGAAAAAGAAACTTCTTCTAAACACTTTGACAACACATTGGCAGAATAGGTTGTGCATAAGATCACCATAACACCTTATTTCTTGCCAGCCTACAGAGATGGTGGAAAATCTGTGGAGAAGTGACTGTGCATCCTAGACAGCAACAACTACAGCCAGTGCTCAGCAAAGTCACAGAGAAAATGGAGAAGGATGAAATGCCATGCATGGAAAACTGCAGCTACCTTTTGTTACCACCTGAGGCTTTTCATTTTGCTGTGCAATCACTATTACACATGCAGTGGCTCCTAGCACTGTTAGACCACTGCTTTCTGTAGCCAAACACTGTACACATACACATACACGTTGTCTGTACCACCAGATATCCCACTGGATATATTTCTTCTGATAATCAAAGAAGAAAACAGCAGCTTGTAGAGCAGAAAAGCAGAGCTTGTGATAGAGCAGCAGTGAGACCTTCACCACCTTACCACGCCTGAGTGGTGCTTGTAAAACTGCCCCTGCATCATACCTCCAGACAGACTTCTCCTTATTTTTCCCAGAGAGGCCAGAAAATATCTCAGGGCTAGGTTCCCAACAGCTCTCCTCAAGCAGGTCAGGAATGAGACACCAGTACCCTTTTTGTCTACTCAGTCCTCCCTCCTTTTCTGTCCAGGATCTTTTTGGCCAACAAACTACTTAGAAGAGAGTTACATTCTGGGCAACTTTAGGAATAAGGAGCAGTCCCAACTTCTTGCAGCAAAGTACCAGAGTTGCTTATCATGCGGATACACAGAAGAAATACCTGTACAGTATATAAATCACCCGTCATCATCCTCCCCAGAAAACTCATTATTGTAATGGTCTAATAATTGTGATAACCAGTGGCATTACTCCTACTAACATTAATTCTGATTAGTTCATCTGGTATTAATTTGGATGCCACAATTATTTGCATGTGATTTTCCAGGCTTCTTGTGTGCTTAAGCCCATCCTGTTTTCTGCTTCAACGAAAAAGCTGTTCATTCATCACCTGTAAGACAGTCAGGCTCCGCAGTCCCAGGATTTGAACCTAAACAATCCCTTCCTTACATTTCCCAGTGTCTTCCTCTTAGTGAAAAATTTACTTCATACCCCACCACCGTGGAAGCTCCTTGGTGTAAGGGATCTGTGTCTTCATTCTGTTATTTTGTGCACATTCCACAGAGCTGAGTTCAGCAACAGTGCTCAACAGGTAACAACAACCTGTTCACAATGCTGGAGTCACAAAGGGCATCCGATATGTAGAGTCAGTCTTTTAAAGGGAGGGTGGCGCTGGGGTTTCCTACACCTGCTCTTCCCCAGACAGTGGCAGTGGCGGTGCTCTCGGCACATCTGCTGCTGAGAGGCAAATTCTCCTGCAGGAATAAGAGTAGGGATTACTCTACTCATCACAGAGCCAAGAGTTTTACTATCAATTCCTTCAGTGCTCTTTTACATTTCACTAGCTCTGCCTTAGATATGGCTGGAATGTAAAGCAGAACTCCGGGCAAGGAGCATCAGCTAACCTATGCTGCCCTCCTCAGGAGCCGAGCACAGCCTGCGCGGGGAATGAGGGGCTGCTTTGCATGAGCAGGTGCATCAAGAACCTCATTTTAACAAAGATAAAGAGCTTCTCAAAAGGAAGGGCCTTTTCTATGACACAAAAAGAACTCATCTTCAGCTGAGACTCAAGGAAGAAGAATCAGTCTTTCTTTCAGGACAAACATGCGCTCAGGAGATGCAAAGGGAGACAGAAGAGCAGAGCAGCAGTGGCAGCAGCTACACCCACTGCGTACATCTAGGGGAGCAAACAGCTGGACGGACATTAAGGGTAGCAAACCCATACTCCCTCCTTCACATCCTAATGCAGTGGACAGGACACGCACAGGGACTCCCCAAGAGCACACCCATCACACTCACACCACAGTGAGCTCCCGGCTCGATCACAGTCACAGAATCAAAACACTGGCACCGTCCTATTGAGGTAGAGAACTTTGTAGCTCAGGAAGCAAAGCATCCAGAGACAAAGCAGTTGGTCCACCCAGTGACAGGAATATGTTTCTGAGAACCAAAAGGGGCTTGTCCAGTCATAAACTCCTGAAGCAGTTGTGGAAAAGGGGCAAGTATCAAACAACAGGGAGACAGCAATCAAAATACAAACATCAATGGATCACCTGAAGTGGGAACAAGGAGGGGTTTAGTGTTACATCAGTATGGGGAAAAAACAGAAAGTAATTGAGAGAATTTCAACTAGTTATGTTTCATTAAAGAGCTAGAATTCAGCACAATGAGGCTGCATTTGAAAGGTGCTGCTCCATCTGCGGAGGTCATGGTGTGCCAGGAGTGCTGTTGCAGTAAAGGGCCTTTAGCCTCTTCCCATGGCACAAGAGGAAAAAGTTAGACCCATCATATCCAAAGCAGCTATCTGGAGGCAAGCTGTGGAGCATTTCAGAAATTGTGTGTTTATAGTCCAATGATATTTAATTCCTTTGCTCTCATCTGCCACCCAGGGACATCTTTGCTTTTATTTATCACCAAAGTCTATCCTCATTCCAGCCCACAGAGGCTGATGAATGATGTTTATTTGTCATTCCAGAGGATCATTACTTATGTTGAACCCATTTGTCCCTAACAGAGATGTAAGATGTAGTTCCCGAGGAATTCAGAGGTTATTTAAAGTTCTTTTCCAATATTCAATTTGCTTTTTATTTATTTAGGGAGCTATTTCAGCAAGAACCTTGCTGTTGAGAGGCACCCTGACTTGTTACCAGCACTGGCCTCAAAGGTGGCCAGAAGCTGGGGCAGGCGGCAACATTACAGATTAAAGTAGTAATTACAACAAAGAATACAACATTAAATAAAAGCAAAAGTAGCAAAGGCAAGGAAGAAAGAGGAAACATAAAGTGAAAAAATACACCGGTGCTTAGGATAATCACAGTGCAGGAAGAGGAGTGGGCTTCTGAGCAAGCACTTCCCAGCAAGACACCACTCACTTGAGTGTAGCTCTCCCCCCATGTGCTGTGACTGTGAGGCTGCCAGCCTGGCTGGCATGTCACCTCTCCAGAAGCCATCAACCAGGCCTGCTCTGCTGGCAGGATGGCTCTGGACCACTGTTCAGCAGAAGGGCCTGCCCAGCTGCAGCAGAGCATGGGGATGGTCCCTCCCAGCAGCAGACTCGAGGTCCTGACTCTGCCCGACTCCGCTCTGCTGCAAACACACTGTGCAGCCCTGGGCAAGCCTGCTCACCTTCTCTTCAGTCAGAGGCGCTGGTGACAATGACACTTCTCACCATCTCACAAGAAACTGATAGATTTGGGACGGTCTGAAGCTGCTCTGAGCCTGCCCGACAGAAGAGACTGAACAGTCTTGCCAGCCGGCATTCGCAGCCCCCTCCCACACAGGTCGTAGCAGACGCGCAGCGAGGAAAGGGGCAGGTACCAGGGGCTGAGCAGCCTCACTGCATGGAGCTCCTCTGGGAATAAGGCTCCTTGCGAGTAAGAACTAGCCAGGTCCCTATGCATAGCACCACGTTGCCAACCAGAAACTCTGTGGCACTTCTTGGCAGCACCAAAACCCCTGCATTCTCCTTAACTGTAAGGACTTTTTAATGAGCATTAAGAGAGTACGTCCATGCCCCAAACACAAGGCAGCTGCTAATTATTCCCACTGCTGTTAGTTTCCTCTGGTCTCGCTCTCTGATCATTTAATGGGAAGTAGATTATGAAATAATTGAATGTTGGAACCTGCAGAACCCCCACTCCAGCAGGGGATACACATTATTTACCCATAAAAAATATTCGATACACATTATTTACCCATAAAAAATATTCCAAGGGTTATTACCATGTAAACTGTGATTAATTAAATTCACAGGAGTTATTTCTGCGGCATGTAAATGGGAAGATTCCTGCAGAGGAAAAGCTGGGGAGCTGGCTCCATCCTGACAGCAGCACAGCCATGCAGTGAGACAAAGCCCTGAACTCACCCCCATGACTTTTGTGCTATAAAGTGAGCAACTGAGCATGCAAAGCAGTGGGCAAGGTGGAAACTGGAGCGAGTCTGCTTAACCGATCCAAATTTCCATCTAGAAAGGCCACAGCCTCCCAACCATATGGGTTTCTCCATCCTAGAGGCTGCCAGCCCCTTGCATGGGCGTTAAGTGCATGGTCTTAGATCACCATCCACTGCACAGAAGCCTCAATAAACATTCTCAACTGATCATCTAAGAGAGAACTCAGAAGGATCCTAGATGCTGACTGAACCTCTTCTTCCTCCACCCCAATCAATCAACAACACATCACTGGATGAGGGCCTGACCTGCCTATCTGTGACATCCACACAACACGGCACTTGCCTCCCAACTTTAGACCTGACATCCACTGCTGGCAACACTGCAACACTTCCACTGCAAGAACTGAACACACCACAGCCTAGGGTTGCATTTATTTCTGATGAGCCAGAGGCAAATTTTAGATCTAAATAAAGCCACAGTAAAAACTACTGGACCTAAGTGTAAAACTACTTCATACATAGCTTCTTTCCTAAAATGTGTCAAATTTAGGATAACATAGACATATAAGAGCAGCCACATAACTTCAATTCTAAAGGCCATTTAGCTCAATATTCTGCTTCTGGCAACAGGCAGGAGAAGAATGTAGAGAAGATGATAAGAAATAGAAAAGCATGTAGCAGCATGTCTCCAGCCTCCAGTAATGCACACACAGTTTGGAAAATTCCTGAGTCAGAACAGAGTGGGTCTTTGGCGTTTAATATTCACAGATGGATTTCACTTCCACAATTTTTGCTTTAATTTTCAGAAACTTTCAGCACCTACAACATCCTGACACAAGGAGTTCCACAGCTCCAGTATGCACAGTATGAATAAGCATGTCCCTTTTTCTTTTTTGTTTTGACATTTGTATTGTCATGTCCTTCCTTCCACCACCAGCTCCTTCATTAACAATTATTCCTTTCTCATCCTTCCTATTCTACATCATTTTATACACATATATTCCAATTAATTGTCTCTTCTCCAAGGCAAAGCACTCCTCATAAAGAAGCCATTCCAGATCTTCTGTCATCTTCGTCTGTCTTGGCTAACATTTTCTAGTTCAATTCTTTGCTTTCTGAAGTGGGGAAACAGCACTGCATAGAGTATTCAAGGTGCACAACACTGGGAATTTAGGTAATGACATAATCCTGTTACCTGTTTTATACCTTCGCTAAGAACTCCCAACACATTACTTACCTTTATGACTCAGTGCTATGCCAGCTTTTCCATATAAGTATTTATTTCAATCCCAGATCTCATTCATTACTTAACAATCACCTCTGTACTCATGATTGTATACACAAAATTACGATTATTCCTCCTTCTGCTCATCACTTTCTAGTTCTCTAGACTGGATTACAGCAGGTATGGCAAAAATCCCTCACTGAGCATCCTTTGTGGCAAATGAATCCACGAGAGACAGATTTTGTGCAGGCAGAACTCACTTGTAACTGTATTACTCCATTTATATACAGAATAAGAGTCCAAGCTATCAAGCCAGGCCAGGTGTTTCTTATCTGCACACATACCAAAAAGACACTCCCATGTCTGCCTTTAGCCACAAAGAACAATCACGCTTCAAGTGGCCTTCCAGCTTGACCTTGCGATTCTTTTCACACACACACTAATCTTAGCTCTGGCTCGCTCAGGACCACAATATTTTTGCTTTAATATTTTCTTCCTCTGTCATCCAGGTAGCTGGTGTTGTCTTGTTTAGCTGCAATCAGGTCAGTCAGTCATAGCACAGGACAGCCTGGAGAGGTGCCCCACTCCTCTCTGCAGAGGTAGCAGGAAGGCCAGAGGTGGTGCAATAAGGGAAGGTGAGCACTTGCATCCCACTTGCATGATGGTGCTGCTCCTCTGAGGGCACAGGAAAGATCCCTGGCTCCAGGGTGCCAGCCTTCAGCTCTGCATTGGCAATGGGCTTTTCATCTGTGCCCACTTATACCTCCTGATATCCCTGCCACAGGGATTCCTAAAACCAGCTTCAAACCCAGGTGTTTTGTTCCACACTGAGAACAGTGGCACAGGTGCAGCAGACATCAGAGTGAAACAGTCTGTGACTTGGGAGCCATTTGTCACAGAGTTTGTTTAGTTTCTCAGAGTGAAGATAACAGCAGAATACAGGATTCATCACTTTAAATTCTATACAGTGACAAACTAGCAAGTGCATTTAACAACCAAAATACACTTCACAGCCAGTAATGGATACTGTTAAAGTGTAACCTCATACTTGGATTATCAAAGGCAGAGTCTATCAATTTTTGTTTTTGTATTAAATTTGTTTTTTCCATCTGCTGAAAGTGGTTCTTTGTGATTTCACAGGGCATTACACTTTATGTCTCTCATTTGCTGCACCCAAAGGAATTTCATTCTGCTACATTAAAAAATACCTTGCTACACTAGCTAAGCTTTTAACTTTCCTGAAAGCGCTGTTCCGTGTCTATCTCCATCCCAGCGGTTACCTTCTTTGAATGTATAATTTATACATATATACATAAAAGTATAGTGTAATTCACATGTCATACTGCCTTTGTCACAATGAGGATTTTGTCTCCGTCCCTTTGTGCCAAATCCATGGTCACCAGCCCAGCTTCTGCCACATGTGTCTGAAAGGGACATGCCTGATCTCCGAAGCGCACACGGATCTGTAGCTTTTGATTTTCTCTGCAGTACACACAGCTGGAGAAAGGGGAAACTACATTGCAGCTCCTTTTGCTGGGGATATCCCACAATGCACACTGCACACACAGACAGTGCCTTCTCTCCTGAGAGTCTCGCTGTTTCATTTTACGGTAATGTACGGTAATTCCAGCTGGGTATTCCCATGCCAAGGCATGACTACTTCTTAGCAGAGGATCACTCCAATCATGTCACCACGACTACCATCTACTACAAGTGCCATCACAAAACCCACTTCCAAGTGCATCTTCTATCCTTCCTTAAAAGCCATGCCAACCAAACATCTGCAACTTTGCCTCAGCAGTAAGCCTGGTTTCCAATTTGTCCCAGGGTCTCATTGCCCCCAGCTCCCTGCATGCTTGCCCTTCCTGTTATTTTCACTATACTGCTTCAGGTCAGATCTCAATATGTATTACAAAGGATTTTGCTACAAATTAAGTTTGGGAAAGGTTTAGTATATTGCTGAATCTAAGCTTCCTACTAGGTCTTTCCCAGCAGCACTGTTGCTTTACAAAGCTGTTAAAGGAACTGATGGTAGCTTGGCAGGTGACTTGAACCTGCTGTGCAGCACACATTGGCAAAAATATCTGCTCTAGGTGAACCTGCTTTAGCAGGGCACTGAACTAGATGATCTGCAGAGGCCCCTTCCAACCTTAGCCATCCTGGGATTCCGTGAAAAGCAAAGAGGGTCTAGGTCCTGCACCACCTTTTCAGAGCAGCAGTGTTGTCCACAGTTCCCAAACACAAGCTATGTGTAAAGCATGGCTGGGTGACTTCTTGGGAAATGTAGCCCACTCCCACAGTGATGTGTATTACATTCATTTTAAAATCATTATGGAGAGAACTTCCAGGACAGAGGAAGCTGCAGAGCATTTTCATGGAGTGTTACAACATGAAGGGATGCAGAGCGCATGCTGCTTCCTTTATCCTCACTGCAATGACCCTGAAAGTTCTCTTCCCCAAGAGCTCCACCCTGCTTGAACTGAAGAGCTGCTCACAAACCAAGGGAGGATGTTCCTTCTCAGAATGCAGATGAAAATACACCCATTTCAATTAATTCTCCTCACCATGGCAAGTCACTGCTCCTTTCCAGAGCACAGTGGGAGCATGGCCTGATGTTGCAGGATGCCAAGACCTCCCGCCCTGGCCAGACTCCCTACATGCTCTGTGAGGAGCTTTGCTACCACTGGCACCAGGCAAGGTGGGTATGCAGCTGCTCAAGAAAAGTCAAACCCAGAATTCCACTCTATGTCAAGTGCAACATCCTGGAACAAGTCAGGAGGAGCCAGCAGAGCAGCAGGGGCTTCTGCCACTGCAGCAAGTGCACACGTACCATCCACCCACCTGCGTGGGAAAGCAAAACCCCTCTCCAGTCCAAGGAGGGCAGAGACCAAGATTCACAAGAGCCCCTGATTCCTGCTGGGCACACGGAGCAACAGAGTGCCACTTTCGATTTTCTGCAACAATTCAAGCAGGGAGACCAAGCTACATAGCACAGAGAGAAGCTGGGCATCGCAGACAAAACTGAGACATCTGAGCTTGATGTGTTTCTCTCCTGCATTTTCTTACAACCTCCAATATTATAGTGACGCACAACACCAGAGAATATAATTGCTGTAGTGATTACTTACAGCCATTACATTAAGCTTTAAAATGCTCCTTTCAAATTGAACAATGTTTTTTCAAAGTCAACAGCTGGTTCACAGCTTGAAAGCAACAGTTAAGATAAATTAAATAAAAAGGGTAATAAAATCACAGACTAAATTTAATTTTTGAAGCCCGTGCAAACTCCAACAAAGACTTTACAATATCTTTTAAAAACATACACAGAAACAAAAGGCAATACAACTAGCAATTATTCTGTGGTCATTAATAAGAATGTGATGTATGAACACAAATAACTGTGTACATTTCTAGATATACTTAAAACAGAGCACAAAACAAATTCATGCAGTATTTATAGCCCTAGTCTGGGGGATAAATCAAACAGAAGTTTCAAATGAGATTTTTAAATCTTGGGAGGAAGAAAAAAAATGTTTACATATATGTATATGTATATATATACACACACATACATAAACTTCCTCTTAAGGTACACACATGTACATAAAGTGTGGTTAATGAAAATGACACATTCCTACCCTTAGGATAAAATGGGGATCTGGTGTGTGCTCAAGATCAGTACAATGCCAGGACCCTGCATCAGCTCTTGCTTACGTTTCCAGAGTGTACAGCATCAGCTAAATGCTAAAAGACTTTTCTCTGGCCTGGCCCTCTGTTTGCCATTGGGAGAACACTGTTCACAATTCCAATGGCCTCCGCCTGGCTGGCAATGAAGTGCCAAAGCTGCACATCCATTCGGAAGAGGCAGAGAAACAGAAAGGACCCATGCCCTGGCTTCCTTCCACACTCCTGTCAGGAAGCTTTCTACCTGCAGCAGTGTTCCAAACAGGTCAAGTATAAGCCAGCCATCTCTGAACCTCAGACCTTCGGGCTGCCGAAGAGTTGTTTGGCATTTTACATCCTATGGCACCCAAATAAGAAAATGATGCAAGTATCAGGAATACATATTCCACCTTCTTCATCACAGCTGGGCTTTTTGCCATATGAGAAAGGCTGTTCTTCAGTGTTCATCAGCAAAAAGAAATATCCCATATCAGTTTTCCTAGTAAATCTTTCCAGTAGGCAGACAGATCTGATGTCACAGTTTTACAGCATATGTGTATGTAACATGTATGAGACAGGCATTTTGAAGCAGACAGGTATATTCTCCCATTGACACACCATTTCCCTTCCTTCCTTCCTCTCTGTTTGTCCCTTGCAAACACAACAGGGACCATGACAGAAAGAAGAGATTAGCCAACCACTTGCTCTAGGAACCTCTAGGACTATGTACTATGAATGTTCCTCTCTTAGATTCTTAAGCACTTTAGATTTGTACATAAATTAGGCCTGTGAGTTAATTACTGTTGTGCTATAGTAAATTCTATATGAATCTTTTGTTAAATTGTTTAACTTAAGCTATCAATTAAGTGCTGTTAAAATTCTAGGCCTAAACTGTTTGTCAAGTCCAGGCTCAGTATAGCAAGGAACTTGTGACTCACCAGGAGGGTCTTCCTTAGTCCTTTTTATCCTTATCCTTTCCTACCCTTACCCTTCACCCCCTCCTCCTGCTCCAGCCTCCACATAGATAATTTTTGAGTTGATGATGGTTTTAGACTGATTGATTTTAGATTTTAGTTTGCTTTTTCTCTGTGTGCTTTAATAAAGTAGTAGAGTTAACCCTGCCAAACTTTGTTGTGTTTTCACTTTTATATTAAACATACTTTTGTCAATACCTTTGCCAGTGATTCTTTAAGTGACCTCGAAACACTCATTCATGAGAGTTGTAAAGATTTTGTGTTTCCTTTAATGTTGAAGGAGCTGTCTGAACGATTGCAAATATAAAGGAAATCTGCAAATATGCAAATATGAAGGAGATTCAAGTTGATAAAAGAAAAAGGAAAAAACTATTTTTAAAATAGTCTTACACAATTTGCATCCCACGAAGGTAACTAAGGCTACATGTGTAAGCAATACTGACTGTCTCAGTTGCACCTCAGCACTGACACGTCACAGATGGATGTTACATAATGTGTTTGTAAAACAGGCATTTTCCAGTGATTTTTGAAAGTAGAACTGGATGTGCTGATGTAGCTTGCTCCAGAAAGAACACTGTGTGTCCTATACCCACTGCAATGAGAAGAATTCCAAAGTGCCATGCAAAATGTCACCTGATCTCACTTAAAGTTATTTCATCTAGTAATATCAGAGAAATTACAACAATATGTTGTTCTACATTAAAGTACATGACAGTGTTATCTGTGAGACCTGGCAGCTGCCACTTTTGGCCGAGCAGATGGCAGTGATAAAAACACAATGCAGGGAACAGGTTGTTAAAGACATATCCGTCATTACACTGTCACTGCACAATTACACTCAGCTCCAAGATACCATCAAAATGCATGGCTGTGGCGCTCTCAAGCAGGAAGATCTTGCTTATGTGAGGAAAATTATGTATAACAATTAATTCTGTACATATTATTAATAAGATTCATTCATCTCCTGTTCAGAGGAGCAGAAAAAGCAGCCAGGAAAGACATCCAAAGTCTTTAAAGTCTTATGTGTTTGCACTTCTGTTCTTGCAGAAGGGAGACAACCATTCATCCCCTGTAAAGGAAAATCAGAGTCAGCCATCGCTTTCATAGCAGTAGTCAATTTATATTCCCATTTAAGGGCCAGAGGGCATGTTAGCTCCCATTTTCACTTTTTTAGCTTTTTTTTGCAGGGTGGGGTGGTGGGGCATAGGGGAGATATTAAATGAGTATATTGCTCATGGAACATACCAGCCAACCACTCCTGGAAGCAGAAACAGGCTAAGGCACAGGTGGCAGGGCAGCAGCAGCACCAGCCTGTGCCCCCTCCATCCCTGCCCGTGGCCACTGCCAACACTGACAGGCACTTCTCTGCTGCTGCCATGACCAGTGAAGGCATACACCCAGGCATTCAGAAAGCCCAGGAAACAAGAAAACAGACCACCTCCCTTGTTCCAGAATCACAGAATGGTTCAGGTTGGAAGGGACCACAAGTGGATCCTCTGGTCCAACCTCCCTGCTCAAGCAAGGTCATCCTAGAGCACGTGGCACAGGACTGTGTCCCAACAGTTCTGGAATACCTCTAGTGAGGGACACTCCACACCCTCTCTGTGCAGCCTGTTCAGTGCATGGTCACTGCGCAGGAAAGAAGTTCTTCCTGATGTTCAGGTGGGACTTCCTGTGCATCAGTTTGTGCCCACTGCCTCTTGTCCTATTGTTGGGCACCACTGAGAAGAGCCTGACTCCATCTTCTTGGCATCCTCCCTTTAGAGGGCATGCTAATTCCAAAGTGCCAGGCTGCCAAAAGGGACATGGCATTCCTGAAGAGCTGAGCAGCATCCTGAAGCCCTGAGGAGAAAGAATACCTTCAGTGTTACTGCTGTGCTCCTGCAGTGAGTGTCCAAGAAATGACTCAGTGTAAGTACAGACCTTATAAGGGTAGCAAGGAGGACCTGGTCACAGCACACCTGGGACGTGAGACAATCTATCAGAGGCCACTGAAGAAGCCCCCAGAGAGCTGCTGTGCCTGTGCACTGCTGACACTCAACGAGCAAGCAGAGATGCTGGAACCAGACCCAGGGTGCTCGGGAATGCTGGACCGTGATGTGGCACTGGAGACAGTTTCATCTTCAATAAAAACTCCAGACAAAGCAACCTACCTGACACAATTTTGCCCATAAGCAGCGCAAGCAATTTACACATCCTGACTTGGGTTTATATATTTGGGGCATCTGCTTAGTTTTTATTACTTCTGGCCTCAGCTCTCACATTCCTTCACAGATCAAATAACTGCTTTCCCTATTTGCTAATTTCAGCAGCTGGTTATTACTCACCAGACTCCTGCTATACTCGCCTGGGGAAGAATCATAAATAAATGTGTAAGAGCAAGCAGATGCTGTCATTTTAAAAATGGGATCCACCCAGTAAAAACGTTCTTCTTTGGACTCAAGTGGTGAATCACTGAGCATGCGTCTTGATGTCATTTTAATAAAATCCAAAACCAATCAAAGGACTTTGTTCATTCATTCCAATTAGTAAATGAGGAAAGAGTGCTATAAAGGAGAATATTGCTACAAATAAGAAATTAAATTCTGAACAGGCCAAACATCTATTCTTTCCAATGAAGACAAAGGCAAGATAAGACACAGAGCATTTTTTTTTAAATATCTGGTAAAACTAATCACTTTTCCACCACTGGCAGACAAGGTAACATCAACAAGGTAACATCAACAAGGTAACATCAACTGTGGGTCAGGGAATCTATGACTGTAAACAGAAGAGAGAAATACAGATGGTTTATCAGACTTTATTATCTCCCTTAATTGTGTGCCTGTTTGTTTGGGGGTTTTTTAATAGGTAATTTCTTTCTGCATGTCAGTGCTAGGAGAAAGTGAGCTGCCTGGAGCATATTTAAAAAATAAACAGAATATAAGAGAGAAGAAAAAGTGCTCTGCTGACTAAAACCCAGGAAGCAGCAGAGAAAACCTCGGTACCAACTTTTCTTCTGTGTTTTAAAAGGGACACCTTTCTGCAAGGTAAGGCAATTTGGCTTCCACAGTCTTAAAAAAAAATTACTTTTGATGAAAATAGCACAAGCTTCAGTGATGGTGGCATAATCCACAGAACTCTTTTATGTCAATTCCTGCAGGTTAAAGAGATGACAATAATCTTTGTTCCTTGGCAGCAGGAATTAAATTCTCTCTTGTTGACTTAAAATGGAAATGTCTAGCACTGGAATCGTCCACTTTGTTGGTCAGACAGCTGACACAAAATCTCTGCAGTAGTTCACAGGTATTTCAAAACTAGCACATATTACTGCGAGGTTAACTGCTCTGAGAGCAAAACTTCCCAATTCAGCATTTGCAAATCTGTTGGGTTTTTTCCCAATAATTTCAACCAAGTTGCTACAATGCAACTTTATGAGTTCCTAGAGGATTTTCCTCCTAAAGGCCAAACACAATACAAGACTCAATACACACCTTAAGACCAGTCTTCATTACCTCAGTAGATATACAGCCCTTTCAAGACTATTGATGCTGTGTCAACATTCAAACCACTGTACCAAAATCTGACTAGAAATAATTGTCTTCCAGTGTAAGCTCAAAGAGAAACACTAAGCCTCCCTGAATACCCAAAACCTAAAATCTACTTCCATTTGGCTCTTCACCTACAGTAAAACTGATAAAGCTCATCGTGGCCTCAATGCCTCACCTCTGTACTGGAGGTTACATGTTCAGAACTTGGTGTTATTTTAAATACCAGAAAGAAAATCCTAATCTTCAAAGCACAAGTTGTGAAAATATAACTAACATTTAAACTAGGAAAATTATTATTTGATGAGAATTGTATCAAGCACCTTAAATACAAATAAAAGTTAATATAAATTGCAATAAAAACTTGACAGTCCATAAGCACAAGACTAGAACACTTGCTAGCATCATTAAGTTACAAATACTGAACACGGGGTCTAACAAATTCTCCTTGCCAGTTACATACTTTCTCCTGCAGTAGCATATATTAACATTTAGTAGTCAAGGAGGAGAAAATTCTGAATGAAGGTGCTAAAATCACACTGTCACAGGAGGAATTTACGGTGCCAAGAGAAAGGCAGTCAGAAGACAGGGAACAGATGGGCCAGCATGATAAGCAATGCACAAGTCTGAAGTGTGAGAGCAGAAGTGATCCTTCCGAGGGAACAGCTGGGGAGAGCCACTAGCAGCAGCAGCAGCAGGAGGACTCACACCATTTTTAATTTTTTTTTTTTTTTTTGAAAGCACTAGTGACTAAGCATGTACAAAGAAGAGTGAGAGTCTCAGTACAAAAAGTGATGATTTAACTTTCTCTGTAAATGTAGGATTTTGCATCAGGTCTGAAGATTTCAAGCCTGGCCAAGTAACACTTTTTCATGAGCTACGAATTCCTCATTTGCTGTTATAATGATTTAGACTTTGGTTCACCATGTTAAGACATTCCTCAGTTGCCGAATTTTAAGTAAAATACTTTTTGGTTTTGCAGTCAAGTATTAAGTCCTGAGAACATGTCAGGGCACATTACCAAAGCAAGCTGTGGCTGAACGATGCCGTGCCCAGTGCGTGAGAAGACTGAGGTGCATACTCCATGCGGAAAGCACATTAACACCAAGCGGCTGAGCCAGCGAGAGGACGCGGGCTCGGGGCCGCGCCGGGCTCCGCTCGGGACCCTCGAGCACACGCGGGGTCCCGAGCGAGGACGTTTCTTTCCAGCACAAAAGGCCAGCAGGGAACAGCGCATCTCCCCGTCCTCCAGCACTCACCCCCTGCTTCCAGAGCGCGGGCGGCCACCTCCTCACCAGAGAACGGGACCTTCCCCGAGTCCGTGCGCTCCCCTTTACTGCGAACGGCGACGTCGATCCCAGTCACTAAATTCCAGCGGGCTCGCTGGTCAAGGGCGCGAGTGACACTGCCGAGACTGAGCTTTGGCGGTACGAGAGAGAACACGACGCCGGCCCAGCAGGGCGGGGAGCTCGGACCGCCGCGCCACCCAGCCCGGCCCGGCCCGGCCCCGCCGCTCCGTGAGGGCAACGCTGTTCCCGCGCCCGGCCCGGCAGCGCCGCCCCGCGGGCGTCAGCGCAGGCGCGGCCATGGCGGCGGCCGGCGGCGGGGAGGGCGCGGACGGAGGCCCCGCGCTGTGGGCCGAGGTGCGGGCGCTGCTGCCCCGCGCCGAGGAGGGGCTGACCTTGGCGCTGAGCGGGGAGGTGGAGGGCTGCGTCCTGCCGCTGCTGCGGCGCGCCCGCGCCCTGCTCTACAGCCCGCCGGGCCCGCCCGGGGCGGCGGCAGCGGCGGCGCTGGCGCGCTTCAGCGACGTCCTGCGCGACTATTCCTGGGAGAAGCTGAACGCGGTGCCGTGGAGGGAGGTCGGCAAGGGCTGGCGGCAGGTCTACGCCTACGGCTGCCTCTTCGGGGCGCTGGCCGAGGTGGCCGCGGGCCGCCCGCGGGCCGCCGTGCGCCTCTGCGACCTGGGGCTGCTGCTCGGCGCCGCCGTCCTGGACAACGTCCTGGCGCGCCTGGTGCGGGCGCTGCAGCCGCGCCTGCCCCGCGGGACCGGCCCCGCGCAGAGGTACCGCCCGCGAACCCCCTCTCCTTCCCGGCCTCCAGCCTCCCCGGGGGTCTCGGCCGGTGTTGAGGGGGAACGTCCATTCCAGAGGGTCCGGCCGGAGCGGCCCCCGCCGCCCCCCGCGGTGCGGCCGGAGGAGGCGATTCCTCACCTTCACTGCCCTTCGCTGGAGCACTTCAGAGACAACTACCTCATTCCCGAGCGGCCCGTGGTCCTGGAGGGCGTCATGAACCACTGGCCGTGTATGAAGAAGTGGAGGTGAGAAAGAAGTTTCTTCCCTGTTCGAGTAAAGGCACGATCGTTCCCTGTGTTGGGTGTCTTGGTGGACGGTAGAGCAGCAGAGACCTCTGCAGAGGAGGGACGCTGTGGGCAGTGAGTTTTGCTGGCAGCGCCTGTCTCCTTCTCTGGAAGTTGCTTCACAGATAAGGGAAGCGCTTTTGGAGCGTTCAGAGCATCACACAGCAAGTGCCAGACTGAGCCAGGGCGAAGGTGCCCCTCCACCCAGCCTGGGGCTGTCCCTGGAGCCCGGTGGTGAATTGGTGGTGCAGTCTGTTGCTCAGGTGGGAACTCACAAGGAGTGCACATTGCAAAGTGCCAGTGAGCTGCTCACGGCTCAGTGGGTCTGTGATTTTTACCCCTTGGAATGTGCCGATAATTAGTGCAATGGAAAGTGGATTTCAGAGCCATGTGTCGGCATGATTGACTTTTTCATTGACAAAGGTGAGCACTGATGTTTGTTCAGTGTCATGTTTGCATGTTGAGTTTCAGCCATCACCATGCAGGAGTGAGTAATAGCATTGTGCTGCCTGCCTAATGTAAGCAAGTGGTGCCTTGAGTATTTGTGAGGCGAAGCTCATGATTCCTTACAAAAGGGGAAAAAGCACTCATACTTAGTTTGAGCAATTGCTTTTGTTTAACAGCCAAGGGTACAATTGACATTAAGTGAACACACTTGTTATTTTTAGGGGTTTATTCATTTCTGAGGGAAGGTACTCCACTGGTTAACTTTAGACACTTAAAAAGATGAACTTCTCCATTTAGTTAATACCATTGTCCATGAAGAGATGTATTCCACCCATCAGAGTAATCCCTCTGGCTGTAACCAGGATGGATATTATTGGCGCCTGTATACGGAATTTGACACTGGCAGAGAGTTGATCTAGTATTAATGATAAAAAGATACAACATTTTATTTAGCAAACATGGCAGCAGGCAGCAAGAAGATTGGCCATCCCTCACCAAGAGAGACTTAATAGCTTAAATCTCCTCAGCTCCTAAGGAAACCACAGTTAACTGAGGTGAACGAGATTTTAAACCAAAATAAAATAGACAGTTGTGGGATAATGTACACACAAACCTGCCTGCTGATTTCCTTGCCGCTTACATTGTTTTCTACTGCCTTTTGTATCTGGTTGGTTAGGTTTAGAGAGAAGAAACTTGTGGTAGTAGAATTTTATTACCCTATAAGACTAATTTGGATTGATTGCCTTACATTCGAAATTAGTAAGAAAAGTAGTATAAAAGGTAATTGAACTTTCTTTCTTTCAGCGTGGAGTATTTTTGTCAAGTCGCAGGGTGCCGCACAGTGCCCGTGGAGTTGGGTGCCCGGTACACAGATGAGGAATGGTCTCAGCAGCTCATGACTGTCAATGATTTCATCAGCCAGTATATCATGGATGAGGTGTGTTACACTCATTTTATTTCATCTCCAAACACAGCAGCATGGTACTGGTACAGACAACAGTTCTGCTTCCAACAAACGTACTCGGTGGTGATGGTCAAGGGAGAGGGTGTGGTGTAAGCACAGCTCTGAATTAAAAGGCTTGACCTATTTTCAAGATCTGAAGCTAGAAATAGTGATTGAAGCAATACCTAGGATTGATTTTTACATATCATCACATGTACAGCAGCTGAAATTTGACAAATAAATACATTCATTCTACAGCAAAAGCCTGACTGGTGGAGTCTAAGTATAAGGGATCCTCAGCCAGCAGGATCAAGATCCAAATTCACCTGCCACAAGGCAGAAAGATAAAGAGTCAATTAGCAATTGAAATGTCCTTTTGCTTTCACAGCTGAGAATCCAAAGCTCCTGTTTCTGTTTCCTGACCTTCTGGCAGTGTGCCCTAGCAAACTGGTCTGTGGTGCAGCCCAGAATAGAGTACAGAGGTAGTTCCAAAGAGGGAAGGAGAACTGCTCTGCGTGCCCGTAGCATCTGGCTATAAAGATGCAGCACATTGTCAAGGGACTGACAGGAGTGTTGAGACTCTATGGGGTTATAGCTCAGCTTCCTCCAGTAACTCGAGCTAGATGATTTATTGATTAGGGAGACACATCTACACTCTCACAATTTCAGTGGAGCTGTAAGTTGCTATTTCAGAAGACCCCTTATACTGTTGAAACAGTTCTGGTACTCTGAATAGGATATTGGAAGTGAATGTTACCTGAGTAAATTCTACTCACCTGTAAGTAAATTAACTGACTGAGAAGTCGTACATTATATGTCACTATGTGTTTTTTATTTCTCTGCTGTCATTTCAGAACAGCGTAGGATACCTTGCCCAGCACCAGCTTTTTGATCAGGTAAAATTGAGTGAATGTTTTTATCTTCCTACGGTCAAGTGTTCCCTTTGTAGCACAAGTTGTCTCTGAGGATGTCAACTGTACTAGATCAAAGGGTGTATGAAGAACTCACAGTAATTATTAAGTTTCTATTCCCATGATTTGAAAGAACAGAGGGAGAGGTTTGTTCCATTTGGCTGAAAAATATGGAAATAAAACTCTCTAGGGATGAAGATATACAGTTCTAGAGCTGTTTTGGTACACTGTAGCATATACTTACAGGGATAATCACCCAGAAAGCAGCAGTTCCTCAAAGACTATAATAAAGTCAGGGAAGAGATTTGGACAGAAAAAAATTTTCAGTGTTGATCACCATCATCTGAAATGTCATTCCAGTTTACCAGAATTTAGGTTGGTGGGAGACATAAATAGGAATCTCATGGAGAAACAAGCATAGTGTATAAGAGATCAGCTGCTTCTTTTCCATGAACACAAACCTGCCTACTCTTGTGGGTGTCTCTGGTTTCTGCTAAAGCAAAGAGTCTCTAGAGAATGAGAAACCCCTTTCTTTCTCCCACCTCTCCTGCCAACAGAATCTGCTCACTAGAACAGAAAGTATGAAGATATTTCCTGCAGATTCCTAGCAGGTCAACTACTTCTCTCCCGCCCTTGCTGGACAAACAGGTCATTTGTTTTCTTTGTGTCAAGCCTTGTCTATCTGTTCTGTGAATTACGGATACTTGGCAAGTCAGCATGTATCCTTTTTAATGTTTATTTCTTTATGGAAATAGATCCCAGAACTGAAAGAAGATATCAGTATCCCTGACTACTGCTGCCTGGGGGAAGGGGAAGAAGATGACATCACCATTAATGCTTGGTTTGGTCCAGGAGGCACAATCTCACCTCTTCATCAGGATCCCCAGCAAAATTTTTTAGCCCAGGTATGTACTCTAGTTACTCTACCCATGCCATTAATGCAATACTTAGAAAAAATGCTTATGGTATGTAAGTGTTAGAGACAAGGGGAGCAGACAACTTGAGGAGTAATTGAAGGACAGAGAACATGCAGATACTATTTTGCTATTACATTGCATTTGTCATTACTGCAACTTAATATTCAGTGTAATTTTGTAGGCCACAAGTGTTCCTCACTGAAACAGACCATTACTTACCCTTGTCTTATAGATGATAAATATAAATCACAAGAAGCAGCTTTTCCAAAGTCAAACAGGGAATTTGTAACAGAGTTGGGAAGAACGTGGGTCCTCTCACAGTGTATCAAGGAGCTTCTTTTTCTGATGTCATGGTTTAACCTCAACCACTCACTCATCCATCAACCCCAAACCCCACACAGCCACTCACTCATCCATCAGCCAGCAGGATCGGGGAGAGAATCAGGAAAGTAAAACTAGAAAACTTGTGGGTTGACATAAAGACACTTTCATAAGTGAAATAAAAGCCATGCACACAAGCAAAGCAAAACAAATAATTAATTTAGTGCTTCTTATGGGCAGCAGGTGTTCAGCCACCTCCAGGAGAGCAGGGCCCCATCACGTGTAACGGTGACTGGGGAAGACAAATGTCATCACTCCAAACATTTCGCCCCCCTTCCTCCTTCTTCTCCCCAGCTTTACATACTGAGCACTATGTCATATAGTCTGGAATATCCCTTGGGTCAGTTGCAGTCCCAGTTTTGTCTCCTCCCAACCTTCCACGCACTCCCAACCCCCTCCCCAATGTGGCTACACAAGGGACAGGAAAGGCTTTGGTTCTTTGTAATCCCTGCTCAGCAAAACGAAAATGTCTCTATATTATCAACCCTATGTTCAGCACAGATCCAAAATACAGCCCCACATCAGCCACTGTGAAGAAAAAAACAGCCAAAACCAGCACATCTGGAAAGCAAGATTTTGAGGGGGACTTACTTTAATCCACATCAGGTTACCCAGTAAAATATCTATTCATGCATGCAGAGAGATATGAATTAATATTTGCACTGTGCTCTCATTTCTGCTGAGTTTCTCTTGGTAGACTTTTTGATGATGCCTCGTGATGCCATTCAAATTGTGGCTGTGGAGTAGAGGAAGGCACAAGCACAACTAACAAAGTGCAGTGATCCCTGCTGGCTGGGTGGTGGCTGCTGCCGAGATCAAAGTGTTTCCAGTAATGAGGAAACCAGTATCTGGAGATGCAGGCTATTGCCCATTAACTGGTGCCTGCAACCTTATAATATACAAGGCCTTAACCCAGTGAGGCAAGTGAAGAAAGGAGCTGTTAACAGCTGGTGGCAGTCCCCCAAAAAGTTCAGGTATTCAGAAAATGTGCTGTTGGAGCAATAACCAGCATTTTTGTCACTTCCATACATCACCAAAAATGCCATGTAACATTTGGGTCTTTAGAGAGTTAATTAATATCCATAATCCCCTTGGGGTATGGAAGGCATCCTAAAAACACATGTACAGCCAAAGTTATTCAGATCAATACTCTAGTAGTTTACCCAGTGATAGTGGAGAGTAGGACAGGGCAGGAGTACATTGGTACTTGTCCAGCCTGTTGAATATGTTAATGTGCTGTCCTTGAAGTAACAAACTCTGAATATTCAGTATGACAGCTTGGGTGTCGGTAAGATTTCAGGAAATCCTATTCTGTTACGTGGGAAGGGATGTTAAGATAGAGGAAAAGCAGCTTGCTTGGGAATGGTTGAGTAGCATAATACCAGTCTAGGGTACTGTGATTAGAGTACTGACTTCTCTCTTAACAGGACAGTTCCAAACAAGCATGATCATGCCTAGCCTTTGAGGAGATCTGGAATGCTGGCACAAGCAGCATGAATCTTCATCCTAAGCCTTCTGTTCCACTGGTATCAGTGCAGGAGTCAGCTTTGACTCATTCATGCTGCCATGTCTGGGCACCAACAACTTGCAGTTCGCGTGGTGTTCAGGGCAGCCAAGCCAGTCAGCTTACAAATTCTCATTTCAGCACTCTAGTGAAAGAACTGGTTTAATGATGACACAGGAATAAGAGTTTTAGGAGCATATGGAAGCTTGGCAGTCACTGTGCAGGTACCTCTGCCTGATGATATGAACTGCAATGAAGATTCAACCTCTTTATTCTCAGTTCTACTTAATTTCTAGCTACATAGAGCCCAAATAACAATGTATAAATGGGGTGCCTTAAACTTTGAATTGAAAGTAATTTGGTTAAAGGCATTTCCTTCCTAAAGGTATTCAAATTCTCATCTGCTCCAAGGAACAGGTTCTTATATTTCAATAGTTTGATTTTACTTTTTATTATAGCAGTGTCTATTACTAACAAAGATGATGTTCCTTGTAATTAGGTATATTTACTGTTAAATTCCAGGTGTGGCCCACAGCTTCCAGTAATGTGCTACTTAATGACAAATGGAAAACATTTATTTTCTATATACAGGTATTAGGAAGAAAGTATATCCGTCTGTATTCACCACAAGATTCAGAAAACCTGTACCCACATGAAAGCCAAATTCTTCACAACACTAGTCAGGTAAATAGTTGCCTGAAATTTTAATATCAGTAGTGTTACCATATCAAATAATTTTTGAGTAAAGACATTCTGCTAATGATCATTTGGGTTTTTTATAGGTTGATGTGGAAGATCCTGACTTGGTCAAGTTTCCCAATTTCACAAAGGCTGCATTTCAGTCCTGCATTCTGATGCCTGGACAGATTCTGTTTATTCCAGTTAAATATTGGCACTATGTGCGATCACTTGAGCTCAGCTTCTCTGTCAGTTTCTGGTGGTCATAACTCTGAAGCATCGTCTGCAGCATTGTGATGGGAATTAAAGATCAGCAAAGTAGCATCTAGCAGCATCTTTTCATCAGGGGTTAGAGGTGGAGCAAAACCAAAAACCAACAACCTCTTGCTAAAGCATGGAGAAAGAACCAGGATGGGTAAATGGAAAGGTGATGCTGCAGCCACTTCATTTTTGTAGATGTTTCTAATAACTCCTTGTGAAGAGCATATGTTAGGTCACTGTCCTGTGTGCCTGTGTCCCTCAGAAACAGCCTGTGTCTGGGCACTGCCAGGGCTCTGCCTCTGTCTGCAACACCAGCTCATTGTTATCTTGGATTTAATAGCACTAAAGCCTGGAGTCACCTAGAGAAATGGTGAAATTTTATAATGTATTTACTCTACATTATAAAATAAAGCTAATACTAATAAAGGAAAGTACTAGTCTCCTGCATGGAAAAAGTTACTTGTGTATCCTGGTTGCAGCCAGGACAGAGTTAATTTTTTAAGGGGGGGTGGTAGCGGTTGTGACCACTTGCCTATGAATCTTCAGTCTCTTGTACACTGTGTTATTAGTATTGTAGCTGTTACTGTTTGTTTTCTTGGATTCCATTGCTGTTCCCAGTTTCTTCTTATATCAACCCATGATCTTCACCTTTTGTGCTCCCAGTTCTCTGCAGCCCACCCCCGGGGAGGGAGCGGCTGGTGGTTTGGAGTGTTTCGATGAGAACATTAAATTGGGGAGTACCATTCCTAAACCATGACATCTTGTTAAAGCCCCGAACATAACTGAGGTTAACCCATAGTTTAATTGCCATTAAATAAACTGAAGCATAATTATACTTTGATTAACCATCAGCTGAACCGATGTCATGGCCTTGCTGAAGTGTCTCTACCAAGGACAGGAATGCTGCCATTCCAGTCTGGTGTCTGGCAGTAGCCATTCCTTTGTTTTTTTCCAAGTCACTCTTAAAGAAAAAAACATCTTTACATAAAACTGGAGACAGAAGTACTAGGACTAAAAATCTAAAGAATCTCAATATGGTAATTTTTTCAGCACTTCGTAGACATAAGGTGACATTGCCCCAGGTCCTGTTGTACTCTTTCCCAATTGTTCTGACTGTGGCAATATTCCCTCCCTTACTGAGCACAGCTGCTCATGACCTGGCCTTATGTCAAGACAAACTGTTCTGCATCTAAAGAAGGGACAAAACTCAAGCCACAGTGCCAGCTGGAAGTGTTCCAACTCCAGCCCTAGGTCAGAGACCTTACACGTGCTGCATGGATTTCTCACCTGCCTGAGGTGCTACAGCAGGTGTCAGTTCCATTGTGTAGCTCAAACTGTACAGATAAGGAACACCTGCTGAGAAGAGTCCACCTGCATAAATCAGCTTGCAGGACTGACTAAAACACTTGCATCTTTCATCCCCAAGACATGCACTGAAAGTCCCAACCCAAGAATATGGAGAACTACAAACACAAAACAGCCTCCAAGAAAGCTGTGCGGGCATTACTGTGAAGGAGAACAGGAAGGTCAACAATAGTTTTATTATAAGATTCTTAGAACTTCAGAAAATAGCCACTGTTACTAATGAATACAACACAGTCTAGCTGTTCTGCCAGAGTGAGTGAAAACAGCTGTCACTGACAGCAAGTTCTACTGGCATCATCTAGGGCTGAGAACGGAGCTCTATGGTGACTGGGAGGTCATCCGACTCATACCTGTAAAGAAAATGAAGGTTACTGGATGACACACACAAAAAAGGATAATATTGTATAGCCTCCTGATTTTTAAAATGCTTTGTATATTCCTGTGTTGCCGTTCACAATGTCCAATTCCCCTAGAGAAATAGGGCATTCCAAAGAGATTCTTAAAAGCTCAGTATTTCCAGAAGTTTTAGTGCCATGGGTTGTGTGTCCCCCCTATTCGCTGCCACCTCCCCACCTTAAGGTAGTTATAAAACAACATGCAGGGTCTGCTGTGCCCCTGTGGCACAGTCTGGGCACTGTGAGGGCTTGGTGTTGCCCGTGTGTGGTTTAATGTCTCAAACGTACAGCTGAAGCCAGAAATAACTGATACTCAGTTACAGCTGTAAATAATACAGGTACTGCCACCAAACGTCACAGCTCATTTTCTAGTATTATTACACCCTGTTTTTTAAAAATGGATTGCTTGGTACCTGAGATGTCACAAGACCAGAATTCATTACACTTCGGACAACGGGGTTCAGTCTGAGCTTTGAAGTACTTTCTGACACAGGGTAAATGCATTCCAATTCCACAGGATTCACATACTTGGCTCTGAAATCCAGGAGTGATGATTAAAAAAAATCTGTCCTTCAATTTAAGAGGAAGTTGTTACAAAGGGCAGCAGATATGCAATGCAGTATTCCAAAGAGGGTTCCCACAGTACGGGTGGTAGATACTCAACAGTCGAAGCTGGTAAATAATAAAAGGAGGTATTCTTCTGGAAACTAGGAAATAGTATTTCCATATATGGACAAAATATAGCTTGAAAGACAACAATTTCAGTGCAATAAGGGAGACCAATTGGGAAGAAGTAACATGGAATCGTGTTAGTTGGGCAGATCAGAAAATGCAGGCTCACAGAGCAAGAGGATGCAGCAGCTTTGGAATAGAAATCCAGGCTGTAAACACTTACACAAGACTAAACTGGTAGCATCCCAGTTATCACAACCCAGTGTTCTAGCATGCTCTATATAGCCACATGTTCCTTCTGAGGTCCAAACACAAGTAATTACTGAGCCAAACCCCAGGAACCCCAAGAATGAACGTGTGTCACGTGAAGACTGCTGTTGATAAGGCCCAAAGAGGAGACTGCTAACACCTCACTGCTAAACCTGTTTCAACAACAGAGGCTCATCTCTAGCCTGCTGGTTTGGAAAGCCAGACAGCACAACCACGTTCGTCATTGAGTGAGTGCACTTTCCCCAAATTTATACTTGGAGACTCTGCTCCAAGACAATTTTTTACTAAAGACAGAAGATAAAATGCCTACGAAGAAAAATAATGCTTTTTTTTTTTTTATTATACATAAGCATCATGACCAGATTACAAGACCAGGATTTTTTAATGCACACCTAATACTCGAAGTATCACAAACCTCAGCTATGACCATGTGATAAACAGACATTACCTGGACTGCGAGGCTACGACAGATGTTACATTTCCTTGCCACGTCCTGGTAGTTGCTGAGAATGTACTGTTCCATTTCAATTATGCAACGAGTATGCAGAGTATATTCTCCATTTTTCTAAGGAAACATATAAAGATGAGAAATTTCTTTTAATTCCTTTGACCTTTTTTGACTTTGCTAACCCCTTGATAGCAAGCATTTGACAGCCACTTTTTTCTGCCATCATGAAACTAACATGCTGGTACCGGTACAATGCAAAGCTAAAACACTTTTGAAGCAGCAGAACTCCTTTGTTTTGCGGAGCAGAATAAAGGTTCCACATCTTTAACTAGTCCTTGGGAAGTACAGATGAGCAAGCATGCTCTCCTTAACAGAGGCATGCAGTTTTGAGTTTTGGGACCCTCCATTTGCATGTTAGAGAAAATTCTCCCAGCTTTCAACAAAATCTAGGTGTTTACTGCTTGAGGTATCTTTGGAAATCTCTGCTAAATCACTTTAACATATAAGTGACTGTGTGGCAGCAGGTTGGAGATCTATGATGCAATGACTCCAGCAGAGAAGGACTGAGGTCTCATTTGGCCAGCAACTGTAGTGTTCACACAGTGAGCCCATCTCAACTGCTCCCTCATGAATTAAAGGAGATGTGACCATGTGCACAGTGGCCCATGCATTCCTGGTGCAGGAGTTTTTAACGTGTTTGGCCTCACCACTTTTCAGGAAATTCCAAATGTAACTAACAGCACTGATCACCCTGGAGAGCTTTCCCCAGCTCCCATTCCTAGTTGAAGGATGTCTGTGTGTGACTGGGCAGAGCAGGACACA
This sequence comes from Corapipo altera, assembly GCF_003945725.1. Lineage (NCBI taxonomy): Eukaryota > Metazoa > Chordata > Aves > Passeriformes > Pipridae > Corapipo > Corapipo altera. The sequence continues at coordinate 616,211 of NW_020885023.1, forward strand.
CGAACCCACCTGGCTCAGGTACAAGAAACTGAAACCATTTAGTCCTGTATAGACCTACCCAAGGACTTTTTCCTTGTAAGTCTACTTCCTTTTCTGCAAAAATCACCAGAGCAGCAATAAGCACGGGCCCCCTAAAACCATTTTTGCCATCATTCATTAAGGAATGGCTCCAGTTTCACCCATCATATCCATAAGAACATGGTAGCTGGACCTACTGAAATACGAACACTTGAAAGCAGTTACCTCAGAGAGCCACTTATCCTCCACAAAAACTTTCAGCACTTGTTCTGCTTCCTTTTTCTTCATTTTCTTTGTCTTAAGTTTGTCAGCCAAGTTTAAAATATCTGTAGATGAGGCAAAGCCATTTTCTGATAAAATGATTAGGTCCATCTACAAAAGAAACATTACTAAGTATAAAAAACCCTGCAGACATACCTTACAGTAATGTACTGATGTGCAGGGTTTTTAGCATCCATACATGTGAGAGATACTACAGAATATGGCTTGAACCAGAACTGTAAAACAAACGCAAAAAGCTGAAACATTGTCCCCTTGACAGTTTCGATGTTTGCCAAGAAAACATTTCCACGAATAGAAGTGTACATGCTACCTAAATGAAGCTGCATTCAGAGACCCCTCAGCACACTCAGCAGTGATGGATCTGTTTTCTTTTTATCTGCTCAACTAAGTTTTCCACTCTGGAGTCATCAGGACTTCTGAGCCTACCTGGCACCTGAAGGCTGTACAGTATCACCAACCTTCACAGAACCTCACTGGAAACATTCCTGCTGCTCGTTAGCACAGAGCAGCACACAGAGTCCATGTCAGCAGTGACATGGCCACGACAACACACCCTCTGCAGTGCTGACCTGGCTGTGTGGGGGAGGGCAGGGAAACCTCTGGGTCCTATCCATGGAGATTAGACTTCTGCAGCTGTCACAGAACAGTCAATACACCTCTCTTTCCAGTTCATACAGAATATGTAATGAGTGTGAAAAAAAAAAAGTCTAGTGGCTGGAGAAATTAAGTTCTCAAAGTCCAAGACACTGTGAGAACAATTCAGTAAAACACCTAAGATACACAGCTATGATCACAACTCACAGTAATGGTTATTGATAAGAAATTAAATATCAAATGTCCTTGAATCTTGGCCCAGTAGTTCTATTTGGAACTTTAAAAAATCTCAAGCGTGTGTTTTCTTTTTTGAAAAGCAGCATTCTGACTAGTTTATTAATACAGAATTAATTGGCTAAGCAGTAACAAATGTCTATATTCAAATCAGAAAAAAAAATGTTATTAGCATTAAAATCTACTGTATATTACTAAACTCCTGAAGCCAGTGAAAAATTCAGCAATCACAACTGAAAATCTTGAAGAAAGGTGTTAGTGAAACTTCAGCATGTGTGTGTTGAGTCCTAACCTCAAGGAGCACTTCCCCGGTGCTGATTTTGCCTTACCCATAACTGACTTCCAGCAGGGAATCATTACTTGCATGTACTTCCATCCCTGCCAATCCCATCCAATCTGGGATAAACTTAGGTAAAATGGCAACTAGTTCCTGAACCGCATCTCCATTCATTTCCATTTCCATTCATCTTAACGTGATACCTTCCCAAATAATGTGATTTACTAAATGATTACTGACATACTTACTGTTTTTCTGAACAACTCTAATTCAATTTCCGTATAGTCAGATGCCATTTTAGTTATTTCAGTTTCTGCCAAATTCACCTAAAAAAAGAAATAAACTGAAATCATAGTGCCATTGTAGTTTTACACCAGAAACTGTAAAAGGTCCTCTGAGGTAAAGAATACATCAATTTACAATTAACAGAAATGTCATTTCTTTAAGGGGCATGAAAGAGGCTGATCCTTGAAGCGCACTCGATGGTACTCCAGTCCTTTATTTACAACCCTTGATCTTCCAGCCACATGTTCTCCAGAGCTGCCTCTGCCCAGGCCAAGCCCTTCAACAACCAAACCCCCCGAAGTAACACAGAGGCTGCAGCAGAGCTGACATGTCAAACCAGGCACAGTGGTGGACAGCAGCACGAACTATGTTATCAGTCACCTTTTTTTCCACACTGAAAAACAATTGCTGATCTGGAGAAACTTCTTATAGGCTGCTCCTCAGCAACCCCTTTGTGCTAGGTTGATTTTTGTGTAGGAGAAAAAGAAAACTTAAGTTGGAGGGCTCTGTTTTCTAGTTTAAAAATCTGTCTCAAGAAATAAAGTCTCCTGTGGAAAAGGAATCTCACTTCAGCACTTAAGCAACGTTTATGTTAAATAACTCCAACACTGCTGTGGTCCTTGCTGCCATGTCCTATCCCACAAACCAGGGCTGTGGCAATTTATCCTCCCCCTTCCCTGTCCTACCAGCAGTTCCTGCAGCTGCTGTTGGCCCCACACAAACACAGCACCTACACAAACACAGCTGGCCCCACACAAACATAGCAGGTACCTACTACAGCATAATGTGCTCTCCCATCCTCTTCTGACATTCCTTTCCGAACCTGCATAAACAAAGGCTGCAGGTGCCTGTTAATAGTGCTGATGAAATCATCCAGTTTATCGTGTGCGTAGTAAACTGAAAATAAATAAGAAAAAGCACATACAGAGAAAAGTCAAACAACTACACACCAGGCAGATTTTTTCTGTGAAACGTTTTTTCCCAGGTAAAAGCACTAAAACTCCATGAGGCAAATTCAAACAGGGCTGTTCTATTCAGCATATGTATCATTTTCTTGTGCTGCTGTCTCCTGGCCTTCAGAGACGCTCAGCTCCTTGGAAGTCAGTTGAGAGAGAGTTCAGACATTCTGCCTTGCTGTAGGGAACCCACAACACTTATCCAGTAATTACAGTGACTTGAACTAAGCTGAATTTAAAATAAAACACGACTAGGAAAAATTACTATTCAGAATAGAAAAATACACTGGCTTGCTTCCCTTTACACACGTGATTCCTTGTTTCTGTGTGTTCTGTTTCACAAATTAATGGCAGGTAAGTGATCAAGTTACATATAAAAAAAAATTCTAGTATTGTAGAAACATGGGTAGTATCTTGTGTCGTGTTCTACAAACAAATTAAATACTAGCAGCAGTTCTATCACAGACATAATCAAGATGGCCTTTGGAGTTGTTCTGTGGAGGTGCAGGCAATGGCTCTTGCCTGCACAGCACCAGCACAACTCTCAGGTCCATTCAAAACAAGATTTTGTCAGTGGCAGAACTCCTGTTGCCTTCATCAGGCTAGGGTTTAAAGACCAGGGTTAAGAAATAGCTCATAACTTTAGATTCATGTCTCAAAAATACAACCAGTTGTCACTAAATTATCCCTGTTCTCAGTCACAGGAGTCACTTGCGTGTATCGGCATCGGGCAGGAACAATAATAAAGTACAATATTTAAATATAATTTTGCCACCTGGCTGGCCCCTGTCAACAGGAAACACTGCACACAGCACAGTCAGGGAGTGTTAGTAGCAGATCTGAAAGCGGGTAAAAGATGAAAGATAACAGAATATTCTTTTGTTCAACAGCTCAAATATTTTAATGCAAGTGGCTGCTCCAGTAGATCTGCTGTGAAAAAAAGGGATATAAATTCTCCATAAAAAATGAACAGGAGTCAGACCACACCAAAAGCTGCACTTCACAATTGTAGCATCTAAGAAGGTGGCCAAGTTACAGTTCCTGGCTCAGGAGGCCTAAAAATAGACTACTTCATCCTGACCTAATGCCTATGGATAAGTAGATACAAATCCACAGTAAACCAGAAGAGTCCCTGCAGAGTGGGTAGCACGGTGACAAGACACAGGGACACTCCTAAGCCTGGCAGAAGTACAGTTTCCAGGACTAGGAACGGGCAATACAGTGCAGGTGAGATGAGACAAAGCACAGCCATCCACCAGGAAACCTCATGTCATCCTCACTGAAACATTTCTGCAACACTCACTTCTCCCACAGCACCAGATAGAAATAACTGAAGTGCATTTACTTAAAAGCATTCACTATAGTTAAGTACTATCAGCATCAAAAATTATTTTTTAAAAATCATTTGTATGTATAATCTATAAAAAACAATTCTGATAAAAAAAAGTGGTTTATATGAATCTGATCTGATTAGAAGTTAGTTTACTCACTGCTGTGTTACTTTATCTTTCAGGAAAGAGAGAGGACACACACATCATTACAATTTTTTAACTTTTTTTAGCTGGTGTGTGTCTTTCAGAAATCCAATTATTTGTAAGCTGCACCAGGAGAAAAAAAACACTTCTTCCATCTCCAAGACAAACACACCTTTATCAGTTTCACAGCAATGGTGGTGTAATTTCCTGGCCTCTGATCCTTCTGTTATCCCCTTAGACATCAGAACCTGCAAGAACCGCCGATGAGCATCAGTCATCTGAGCTGCCATCGCAGTGTCCCACCAGGCTTCACGTGCTGCAGGAGGTGTAAGCTGGAATTAATGCACATGTTCATACAAATTAAGAATACGCAGTCCAAGCATATGTAAGATTTCAATTAAAATCTCTTACATTCAATGAGGGCAAAAGAGCAGATCCCCAGATCGTCCTCGGAATGGAGATGGTGACCAGCTCTGAGGTTCCGGAAGGCTGCAAAAGATTAAGTCCAACTACTTTTAGCTACAGAATAGAACAAGGTAGGCATTGTGCTACTGTCACCAAAAAACAGGAATCAAGCTCCTTAACACCATGGTAGCCCTAAGCAGCAGGCACTGCTTTATTACAGTGCTGGACGCACCGGGCAGTGACTCCTGCCTGAGGTGCACGCTTGGCTCAAGATGATACAATACTGAGTCTGTGTAGTCTCACAGGGTCTTCTAGCTGGGTCTCTGGGCACCTGGTGGTCGTTGAGCCTCTGAACTTTGATCTTCTAAATATGGTGCTGTTTTCATCGAAGCTGCACAGTTTGCTACCAAACAAACTGGATTGGGCCAGTTTGACTTGTTACAAATGTGGTTACAGATAAAACTCTCATACCCCCAAAGCTGAAAATAAATGTTGTGTGACAAACTCAACACCATGTGCGGTTCTGTGTGGGATGTATCGTGTGTGGGATGTATCATGTGTGGGGTG
>NW_020885023.1:621403-731771 GCF_003945725.1 Corapipo altera
TCGTGTGTGGGATGTATCGTGTGTGGGATGTATCGTGTGTGGGATGTATCGTGTGTGGGATGTATCGTGTGTGGGATGTATCGTGTGTGGGATGTATCGTGTGTGGGATGTATCGTGTGTGGGATGTATCGTGTGTGGGATGTATCGTGTGGGGGGTGCGGTTCCGTGTGGGATGTGGTTCTGTGTCGGCCGCTCCTGCTCCCCACACAGCCTGGTTAGAGCAAAGTCGATCAGGTGACTTCGAACAGCAAATCCTCCTCTCACGTACCGAAGAACCCCAGAACTAAGGAAAGGCAGCTCAGGAAATTCCCTGACCACTGCACCGACCGCCCGACCGCCTCTGGCCGAGCGCCGGCCCCGCCGTTTCGCCGCCCACTCGGCCCCGGGTCCGCCACAGCCCACGGAGGCAACGGCCACCCCAGAGACCGCCCGCCACCCCCCACCCTCGGCCCCGCCGGGACCCGCCGAGGAACCGCCTGCCCCGGCCGCTCCCCCGCACCTGCCTCTGCTCGACAGCTCGGCGATCTCTGCGTGCGCCTGCCACCGATGGCCCCGCCCCCGACCAGGCCCCACCCCTTCCCTTTGCCGGCCCCGCCCCGATCAGCCCCGCCCCGTCCCTTGCCGGCCCCTCCCCTTCCGGCCCTGTCCCGATCATGCCCGGCCCTGGTCAGGCCCCGCCCCGGACGCGCCTCGCGGGGGCGGTTCGGGCCGTGCCGGGATCGCCCCGGGCTGGAGCGGGGCCGGGGCAGCGCCGTGTGCGGGGCCGGGATCGCCCCGGGCTGGAGCGGGGCCCGGCGTGGGGCCGGACAGGGCAAGGTACGTCTGGCGGCCGGACCGGCTCCTTCTCGTTATCTGCGTCTGGCGCGCCCTTTGTGTGGTCTGTGTTTTCCTCCGCGCAGGGGCTGGGAAGGAAAGGCGAGCTCTCCGTGCTCTCCCGGAGCTCCGCAGGGTCCCTTGGTCGGGAGGGGGTCCCGGGGCCCCTCCCGGGTGGGCAGCTCCGTTCCAAGCCCAGGGGCAGGTGCGCTTCTCCTTCCTCGATGCTGTTTAACTCGGGCGCTCCTTTTGCAGTGCCCTGGCCGGGGCTGGTGTAACTCCCCGAAATGCCCTTCCCGCCGGACGTGCTGCGGGACAGCCCCGCCCGCCCCGGGCTGCGCTCCCGGCCGTGCCCAGCCCCGCAGAGCTCCGGGCGTTGCGGGCCGGACGGGGCTTCTTTTCAAGTATTGATACAGAATCTATTGGTGAACCTTTTGCTTTGCCATGTATCGCTTGTCTTGTTTTAGTCTGCGATTACAGCCAGTGCTTTAAACTAAAAGAGTAAGACTTCAGTTTTAAAAAGAGCCAGTTTTAAAAAGCTATACATTTGCAGCACAGCAACGGTGCATTGAGCAGCCTTGCGTATAATATCTGACTTCTGTGGTTTGGACAGGAGTTACTCATTGAGCATAACAGTTTTGCAGATTATGCCTGTTAATGAAATGTGACCCTAATTTCCTTAGAAGACCAGAAGTTAGTACTTTTTTTTTGATAGTAAATGAAATAATTTTAATCAGATCGTATTTTTTTCAAGAAACAGAAACGATAAAGTGATTAAAGCATGTAACTTATGCCAGTAATCACGCAGACCTGCTTCTAGCCCCAACAGAGATTTCTTTCCTAGTTTTGGGGAAGTCACCTATGTCTTTACAACTTACTTTCCTTACATATATCGGGTTTATTAGGTTTACTACAATTTTAGTATGCTTTATATGTGTTACATACTTTTTTAAGATTGGTATTTCATATATATATATAATGAAAAACCCAGAATGTAACAGGCAGAAAAACTATGGACATTTTAAAATTTTCTCCCTTTGCAGTTTCATTGGAGCTCTAATTTTCATCCCCATGTGTGGATCTGTTCGCCCATGGGGAGATGGTTTTGCTCTGACATCTGTTCATTCGGACGTGCTTACGTGGTCCAGGATTTTCTGCCAAAGTTTTAAGAGTTCCTTGGAACTCCATCATGCTACAGGATTGCTTAACAGTGGAAAACAAATGCTTCCTCTCTTGAGAACTCCAGGAAAAAGGAAAAAGAAGGATTTTTTTATGCTGGAGCAGTTTGCTTTTTTTACCTGAGCAGCAGCAAAGGCGCCTGTGTTCTTTTCAAAAAATTTATTACTATGCTTAGTCATATTTCATCTGTTCCCAGAATGTGAAGAACTCAGCTCTTGAATAATAGTCTTCTCGAGCATTTATAAGAAATTTATCTTTCTGGTATGTCTTTTATTGCTAGATGACTAGTAGCTGCCCGAGAGAATGTTGTGGAAGAGGTTTCCATTCTGATCTTCTATTTTCACTAACAATGTCCTTATCCGTTACTTCTAAGATGGAAATTTTCTATGTTTAACTCTTAGAAGCTGGTTTTAGAGAGTGGTCAGTCATGCATGTGGGAACAGGAGAAATCACGGCTGGGCTTCGCGAAGGAAGATCTGGGGAGGGCTCTACCCACATTTGCTACAAGCGTGCTGGTGGCTAAAGAGGCCAATGCGAGATAGACAAGTCTGGTTGCAAAAGGCACAGCAAAAGGACTCCTTGGACAGTATTGGCAAGACACGATTCTTTCTGTGTTGTCTTTTCTCCTCTAGAGTGATCCTGCGTGCTTTCTCAAAAGCATCAGCAGAGTTATAAATAGTGTGTCTCCAGGCCTCCCGATTGGAGGCCAGAGTAGACCAGCGATGAAGATCAATATGGCCAAGGCTGAGGTGTTGTTTCAGGGAGTCCTTGTATCTGCCCACATGTGTCCTGCCAGAAGGTCGTTATGTTCTCCCTATGCTAATAGCTAACAAGTTTATATGGCAGCAGAGTTTCTGATCCCTCACCACTTTCTCTCCTCTTGTGTGCTGGTGGGACTTGCCTTTTCAGACATGTGAAGGGGTGGTTTTGTGGCTGGGGCAGAGGGTATCCAACTGCCATCCACAAATACCTTCCAGTGATCTGTGCTACTTCAGAATCTGACAAAGCTTCTGTAGAACGTCCAACACCTCTCTCCTGCTGACAGAGATCTGAGGAATTCTCTCCTCTTTACTCTGTCGCACCGAGAGAATCGTGATGCTCTGAAATAAACACTAACGTGCCACCTGGGAACTTTACAGGTGTAAACAGAGCAGCTGTAGCTCGCTGGCAGCAAGAACACTGTGTCCTGATGTGGAGGTTAGAAAATTCTAAGAGCATGAGAGGAAGGGACCAAAAAGTTGTGTGTTAACAATGTGCTGCTGAACAAATTTTATCCCTCTTTATACAGAATGCAAATCCAAAAGCATATTAGTTAGTATGACTTCACCTACAAATATACCAAAATTTTAAATGCCTCACATCCATTTGTAGTGATATGAGAGCTGGTAGCCATATTTTATGCAGAATACAGACTTCCACTAAGTGGCTGCTTTGCATCAGCAAAGAAATCTTGGGGAGACATGCTTTTTTTTAAAGTCTGAAGTTAATTATTTCACCCGTTTTCAGTTTACCTAAATAAATGGCTTTGCTATGCTTACGGAATTCTAATAAGTAAAAGCTGCATAATTTTCCTTCTCCCAAGTTTAGCTGGTTATACCATGATTGGGTATGTGCTTTACAACCTCTAATTATTTACTGTTTTAATGAATCTGCATTCTGTTAGAGCAATGCTCAGAGTTCTTTGCTAACATTTTTTTCAAGAGGGTAATATCCGTATTATCAACCTACAGGTGATAGGACTTGAGGAAAACATTTTAGTCAATAGACCAGACACTTCATTCTTAAATTCTTTCAGTTATCTGAGTGGAATCATAGGGCTTTGGTGACAATGTCACTGATTTTGGTCTAGTGCTTATGCTTTCAATAGCTCACATGCTAGCAGCTTTCCTTTTCTAGTAGCTGAAGAGAGTAGGTCCACTGCCAATGTCAGTCTTGTATCCTCTGTCATTAAAACTTTGCAGAAAAGTCTTCTAGTTCATTTGTATTCTCCTTATTCTTCTATGTGTCTTGTTGTTTATGAGTGCATTTTAGGTGCAGGGTGTGGGAATCAGGCACAGCAGGGAATCTGAATCCCAACATCTAGCAGAGTGGTAGGAAATGCTACATACACCCTTACCTTAACTAGCACGGGAATGTAAGCTCATAAAAATGTTTGCTGTTGGCAGAACTGCATCACAACTTTTCCTGCTGAACCCTGACCAGTGTCAATGATGGCAAGACTCCTAAGCGCTGCACCATATACCCTTTGGATCTTTTTCTTTTCATATGCAACAAATGAAGGTATGTTTGTCAATATTTTAGATTATTATACTGAAGTTTTTATTGACAGCATTTTTCCATGACCAGTAGGCAATGCTATTACCACTAATTAACTACTATAAAATTTGTAACTTCAAATATCATAAATAGCCTTATACTAGAATAAATTCTTAGATTTTTTTCTTTGCATTGAACTTTTCCATAGGGTCTAGAAAAATTAGAAATTTGCAGAAAGGAGAAACACATTTGGAAAGTCATTTCCTTCTGCATTATGTGATCTGCACTGGACACCTCTGAGATGGGCTCGGTTAGAGCATGGTGCTAATAATAACAAGGTTGTGGGTTCCATCCCTGTATGGGCCATTCACTTAAGAGTTGGACTCGATGATCCTTTTGGGTCCCTTCCAACTTGGAATATTCTGTGAAATCTGTAATGCCTGTGGGAGGCTTTTGCTACCTGACCTCCTTCCCCCGGTGCAGGAGGCCTGAGCTTCTCCTCTCTGGTGTGAAGCACAGGCAGGTAAAATGCTAAAGGAACACTGAAGTAACTCCTAATGAAATTCCTAAATTCTCTATGCCACCGTGTAGTTGCCTGGATTTGAACAGATTTGGCAGACCCTGGCTGTGACTTGTACCTGCGCAGGGGTGGAGGAAGAACGGGATCTGGAGTGTCCCGGCTGCGCTGTTGGCCTGGCAGGAGGTGTTGAGCCCAAGTGCTGCTGGTTCCTTAAGGGTTATTTTGTTAAGTTCAACTAGCAGAGGCTGAATATAACCATGTTTTTTCCTTGCATCTTTTATGATATTTGATTATAAATACAATTTAGATATATAAAGTCATGGTTTTCAGTAATGCATTTTTATTCTCTGGGAAATGAATTGTACATTTTGCTTGCTGTAATTTGTTTTACTAGTTCTGCAGTGTCTACAGTTTCTTAGGTCTCGTTTTGTTTTGTAAAGTAAATCAAAATAGTAAAAAGACAGTTTAAAATAGCCTGTCTCTAAAAAAATGAAGATTTATTAACTACTGTCTTATGTACTATGAAATACTGCAGTTGAATTAAGGAGAAGCATCAAGGTTTGAGAGAGTGCATTGGCTGGGTTATCTGATCTGGGTAATCCCATATTTTCTATAAATGATCTTTATCAAAGTTTAATTTTACAGTGTTTTCTTTGGGTTTGTTTGCCTAGTTAGCTACATGTTTTAAGTTTCTTCAGCATGGTGTACTATTTGACGATTAGACAAGAAATTCAGTATTTCAGTTCCCTTTTTTAACAACACTAACTCAAAATAAATTCTGTACTGTATGTAGTTTCAAAAGGAAAGTCTCAAATATTTGAGGTTTAAAAAAAAATATGGTGTACCAGAGATGGAAAAGCAAGAAGGTCACGGGAAGAGAGTCGAGAATATAATTTAGAGTTCTGAAAAGACATGAGGACACTGAAAGGCAAGATAAGGTAAAGCTGTTAATCATCGTAGCTTAACACAGCAGGAAGAACTTCATTTAATTGAAGTATTCTTGAAAGCATAAGATCATTAACACATTGAAAAATAATGTTCATCTTTAAAGGGCTTAAAACGTTAGTACTTCTGGCAAAAGTACATTTTAAAGTGGAAGAAACCAACCAATAAAATTACAACTGGCAGCCAAATATAAACAACACCAACAGGATAATGATTCTTTTAAAATAAAAAAGCAGTGTGACTGCTAAAGTGTTGCAGAAGTTTAACTTGCTGCTTTTCTGCTGATTCTTGGGGGTTTTGGAAGAATCAGGGACCATGCAGAACAAAAGGGAACCTAACATGGTACTGCCATCCAGAGAGGACACTACAGCGATAGTTCATACCTACAAGATAAATGTTACCTTAGTAACTAAACCAAAACATTTCCTAAGTATTTGAACACTAATGAAACCATGCCTGCAGTCAGTTCTAGGTTTATAAACAGTCAATATACCAGACAACTTAGATTATAAGTTTTACAGGTCCCATTGCGTTGTGTATCATGTCCACTAAAAGGCAGCTGACCATCACATTTTACATTTTCAGATGCTGTACTGTCTCAGAGTATGCAGAAGTTGTATCAGAAAAAATAACACAAGTGGACTACAGAAAAGTAGAAATGTAGGGGAGATAAAATTAAATTAGGTACTTTCAACAAAGTTTTTTGCTTGGGAGGAATAATCTGAAACTTAGGTACCAATTAGAAAGAATAAGCACATGAAGCAACAGTGGCTGAAGGACAAGGACCTTTCAGGATGTGAATTGCTGTCAACTGAATTATGCATTTGCAGTGTAAATGACAAGCATGGAGAGTTTCAGAAACTATCAGAAAAATTTCAATTAATAGGATTCTAAAAACCAATCAAAGCTATTTTTAATTTCTTATAGGAAACTGAGATGTAAAGTAGGAAAGAAGGATTTATATTTGCACAGCTTATGCAAAAAAAGGGAGGTATTATTATTTACCGATAAAAGAGAAGTCAAACATCAGAAACAGCAAGTAATTGTCTGGGATGATAAAAGTATTAGCTATTTCTGACTGCTTCACTGAGAAATGATCATACTCCAGGACCAGAGTTGGCAGACTGTTAGTCCAAATAACAGCATGACCTTACTGTCACATAGCTCCTCCTCTTCTGTTCCGTGTCTCACTCATATGCAGTGCATTGAAATAATAGAAAGTCAGGCTGGAAAGGATACTGAGGATTGTGTATTTTTTACTTAAATACTGACAGTGAAAGAGATTATAAGTTTGAACATGGAGAGTGCAGAGACTTTTGGCTTTCCTGTACCCCCCCCCCCAGTGCCTGGCACATTGTGACTGAGTCTCTCCTGGGCTCCAAATGCCCATAACAATTGCGAGTAGAAGGCAGAACAGGAAATACTGTGTGAAATGAAGAAAAGTGTATACTAGAAGAAAGTCGGTGGCAGGAAGATCATCTAGGCATTGGAGAGCTGCTCTGGGGAAGCAAAAGGCATGCATTTGGGAAGCTTAGAACCATTACAGGTAAAACATGAGTCATGCCTGTAGACAGTGATCCTAGTCTTGACTGTTAACTATCTGCATTTTGGTTTTTGAACCTTTTGTATTTAATAGGTGGGATTATGTGGTTCCGTAATTAAATGTCGATATGTTTTACATAAAACTACTGGAATTGGATTTTCTGTGCTTGGAAGTCTGGGTCGGATGAGTTGTGCCTTTTTATTTCAATATTACTATTGCAGACTCTTCTTCTCCAAGATCATAGACATTGTCTCCAGAAAGGTGGAGACAGTTGGTGACGTGCCCCTCTTGCCATTTACCTAGACTCAAAAGATAACAATGCTTTCAATTAATTTACAGGGGTTTGGTAGCTCTATTTAAATGAAAAAGTTATTGTTTCTGCTTAGTCCAGTTTATTCTTCTGATTCTGTTGCTTCTTCATTGTGTGCTACTTCTCCCTAGTTATGACTGCAGGACACATACAGGAATTTGCATGCTTCACCGACTTTGACAAAGAGCTGGTTTGTCACTGGAAGGTGCCAGCACAAACTAACTGTTCCAAAGAATTCCTGCTCTGCTACAGCAAGGACATTTCTTCTGTGTCGTAAGTGCTTCATAAGATGTTACACTGCCATTGTTGGAGCTTCCTATATCCTATAGTCACTATTGGCTTTAAATCCCTCCCTCTACCGTGGGTGTCTGGGACAAAATGTAATTCGGATTATTCTTCTTGCCAGGAGTAAAATGGGTTGCTACAATTAACAGCACACTCTGTTCAGTGGCCTAATCTTCCATAGAACTCTCAATTTTCTTAGTACAGAGGAGGGATCCTACTGGTAGGAGTGTTAGGGCTCTTATAAGTTAACAAAACCTTCATTTCATGCAAAATTTTACCTTCTTCATGAGAAATCTTACCTTATTTACCAGTCTGTAGCCTGTGTGAAAGGTACTCTCCCTTGGAGCCCAGGTGATTTTGTCTGCATGCAGTCGAACTCCATGTTCAGGCATAGACTGTTGTGCCTGTTCTGCAGCAGGGCCAGTCATCATTTCCTGCAAAGGAAGATCTGGATTTTCCTGTTCCTCTCTGTATGATTTCACCAAACCCCCATCCAGATAGCCTCGCTCATACACTGCAGTAAGCCTATTCCTATACTAACAAGCTGTTAGTCAGCTCTTTCAGGGACTGAAATGTGACAAAGGGTGGTAATTTTTCTTCTTGGGATCAATCCTTAGCCTTTCTGTCAAGCTTTTCATTTGTGCAATTCAGATATCCAAGGGGTATCTGTGAAGGGTGGGTTGTCTGGGAATCTCAGTTGTGGTTTGGAAACGTTTCCAGGAACTGAGCTTGTTTGTCTCAGATTTGATTAACTCTGCACATTGGGGAGCTTGATTTCACCTTTTCAAGGAATAGTGTGTCACACTCTCTAAACATCACATAATTTTGTGCCTGTTTTTCAGAAACGTGTGTGTTCCTGAGAATGGAAAAGACACTTTAAGGTGCATTTGCACAATATGTCCTGATTATTTTGTATCAGGCCTCACATATATTTTAACTCTACAGTTCAATGGGACTAATATATGGAACTACAGTGTTACACCAGCCCTTGTTGGTAAGAAATTGTTTTGATGTCTGGTTCCAGGCTTTGCAATCCTAGATTACTGCTCATTCATGTCACCAGAGCAGATTTTCCTTATCAGAGGTGGAAAGTGCCACGCTGGCTTAAATGCAAGATCTGTTTCTCTTAGAAACCTAATTCTGGATTAGATTCCTAAGGAATGAGTATAAGTAATGGGGAAAGCAGAGGGTGATTCTTTGTCTAGCTGTACTCTCTCAGCTGTGAGCCAGCAGCAGTTTGGGGTCTTAGATTTTAATGCTTTTTACTTGTGGCTGTAGAATTACAGGATGAAGAGGAATGTGTTACTTTCAGTTTCTAGAAAGACACTAGGCTATCCCTGCTGAAACTTCTTCCATTTCTGTCTGTCATACTCTGATTTTTCATGCAAGTTAAACCATGGCACGTGAACAGAAGATTTTTTTACAGTAATTGCTGATATATTATAACAATCAGTGATTAAAAGTGCATAAATCTGCTCTCTCACAGGACAGGGTGTAGATACCCTCATGTCTCTCCCTAGGCCCCCAGTTTGTTCAGAACAGTGTACGCATTGTTAACGTTTGTCACCTCAAACACTCAGAGAAATCACTCACATACCTTAGGCAGGTCAAGGAGTTGGTTCACTTCAGAATACTTGATTGTTGCTGCTGCTTAGCAGCCAGATAAGCAAGAACCTGCCTTGGTTTCCAGGAGGCAGGGAGCCAGGACAGCTTGGCTGTCCCACAGCTGCTCCTGTCAGAGCGCAGGCTGTTCTCGTTTCTCCAGGCTGAAAGCTGTGTCCAGTGCACCAAAAGGCTGTACCTGCAGTTTGTTTAGCCAGCTTGAAGAATCAGTGCTTGTTAGTAAATTCCTTGAAGTTGCTCTGGTTTGGCCTCTTTATCCTTGTGCTACAGCATACTGAAAAGGGCTAAGTGCTCTAACAGCAGTGATATTCTGGTCTCTGGTGAATGCTTGTCACTCTGATCTCTCCATCAGTTCTTTCCCATTTTCATGTTCTCCTTAACTGTATTTTTTAACATACAGTTAAGCCGAGGGCCCCCAAAAATCTTGCCATTGAGAAGGCTGAAAATGGTAATTTCAATCTGAGCTGGGAGGAGAGCTACTCTCCTCCATCCACGCTCTCTGGACAGCCAGTCATCTATGAACTGAAATACTGGAGGAAGCAGCACCCGATGGAGGTAAGACACAGCTAGTAGTCTCTTCATTTTCAGTCTCTCTGGAGCTTTCAAGTTTAACAAGTCCTCTGAAAATTCTTGAAACCACTTCATGAATAATGGTGTAAGGGCCAGCAAGGGCAAGTCTCACAGTGTTCCTGATCATACAGAATCACGGAGTTCCACCAGGATTATCAAGTCCAACTCTGAAGTGAATGGCCCATACAGGGGATTGAACCCGTAACCTTGGCATTATTAGCACCAAGTTTTAACCAACTGATCTAATCTCAGGGTCACTTGCCACAGGTCACGTTGCCCCAAGGTGATTCAGCTGGGTGTTAAAGGACTGAAACTGTTCTGACTGTCATCCCAAAATGGTCTGCTGCTTGCAATAGTCAGAGATTGAAAATACAGTGCTCCTGTTCCCTGAACTTCATTTGCTCCTTAGATATCAGGAAGCTGGATGCTGTTGGTGGCTCCATGGAGCACCTGAGGCACTTAAGACACCCTCTTGAACAATGAACAATCCAGTGCTTTACAACTGGGCTTCTTCTGATAGAAGAACATGCATGGTGGCATGTCACAAATACCCCTGATGACAGCAAACTGCAGTATTACACACAGTCATTCAATTGCTCATTTGTGAAAGATCACTGAAACACGTAACACTACTGGTATTAGCTGCCATCACTAACCCTTTGCCTTATAAAGAAATCAAAGTGAACTTTCTCACTTTTTTTCAGGTTTCTGTAAAAGCAATTAACTACCAGGCAAAAAGCTTTGAGATTACTGCAAGCTCCCTGAGGAGGGGCTATGACTACGTTGCAAGTCTCAGGTGTAACTACACAGACTACCCAGCCTACTGGAGTGAATGGAGTGAAGAAGTTGAATTTCACTATGGTAATGCTGTCAGAAATAGCAGCTTGGGAAAAGGATGGTATAATCTTCATACCCTGCTGCTCTCCTCTTGGAGGAGAGTTACGGAATCATCTTCTTCATTGTTTTGTATGTTATGTCAATACGTCTGTAAAGGCTTCCAAAGACACTAACCATAAAAAGGCAACTCCTGGGCCTCACAGTGTACATTGGCTCTCCCAGCAGCTAACATTTCCAAGTAACTGGCCACAGTACATTTGCTGGTCTCTGACACACCGCACACCTTCAGTATGGCAGACCTGTGGGGGTCTGTTGTTTATCTGCTGGAGGCTCTAAAGAAGCGGTTTTTTAAGGTGCAGAAGAGCAGCAATGAATTTGGTATTGCCAGTGCTTTTATTTAGATGTACACTCACATGTAAATGTCTGGGGTTTTTTTAACAGATTATCAAGTAACAGCTGAAGACATTCTGCAGATGGCTGTGCCCATATCCTGCATACTGATCATGGCAGGATCTGTCATTTGCTACTTCTGTTTTACAAAGTACGTATCATACTGGCTCAGGGTTTATAGAGCAATGGCTTACACAGCCATCAGTATTGCTGTCTGCTAGTACAGGAGTCTGATGGTTTGGGTTTTCTCAATACCTTTATCAGCTGTCTGAGCAGACGTTTATAAACACGAATCAGTTGTGCTCTTTCATTTTCTGAATAGTCTCTATTAATCTTACTAGGATGGTCTTGTTATAGTAGGGGTTTGTCAGTTTTGCTGGAGTTCCAGTAATGATGGTTAAATGTCTATTTCTTTTCAATTTCTTTTAGTGGCAGTGTGAAAGTGAGATCCTATCTGTTTCACACACAATTTCAAACATGATTAGAAGAACATGTGACTTGCATTGTGCAGAGCAGTCACATACCAAACATATAAAAAACACCTTTACACTGGTTTAATGAAAAGCAGCACTTGGAGATGTACAGAACAAGCACTTCCTGTTGCTGCAATGCAGATGCCTGAGAGGGAGAGGAGAACAGAAGAGGGAAATATACACTGATGAAGCCCAAGTGGTCAAAACAATTTTCATTCTTCCCTTGCAGAGTGAAGAAAGAATGGTGGGATGAAATCCCAAATCCAGCAAAGAGCCATTTGGTTGTAAAAAATGTCAAGGTAATTTAAAAACTTTGCAAAAAATACCTTTTCCTGATCACCAGAAGGAGAATGTGTAATAAGTGCTATTGTCTGTCTAGTGCAGGAGATACTAAATACAATTCATATGTGTCCTAAATCTCATTTGTGTCGTTATTAGTTTTCAGTTTTCTGCTACTTCGATGAAATTAAGTTCCCTTTCCATGAGTTAAAGCAGAGTCATATGGAAAAGCAAATGTAAGTAAGATATTAAAAAATACACCTCTGCTTTACAGAATAAAGTAGTTTCCTGTTACATAAATATTAACTGTCCTTTCCTTTTGACTTCCAAAAACAGAAGTTGCAAGAACTGTCTGGCTCAAAGTTTGTCAAGCCAAAACTTCAAGGGAAAAGATAACATCAGAAATGTTGAGAAATCTTGCAGCTGCCACAGCAAGTGTGGAGAGTGGTTACCAAAAGGCAGCAGTGCAGTTTTAACCCCTGATACAACTCCATTTGAAGACATTATTGAAATCTGTGAATGTTTAACAGACAGTGAGACTGGGAGCCAGGAAGAGACTGGCAATCAGATCACCATGTTTGAGCCTTGTGAGAGCAGCATCGGTGCTTTCAGAGAGCACAATGAAGCACTAGCTAACATGTTTGATGCACTCCTGGCAGATGAAAATAACATGCAAGACAATAAAGACCCAGACATCCTCACAGGTGAGGGGAAAACCTTCAAGAAACTTGAGCTGGAAAATCCACCACAGCGAAATCCAAAAGAAAGCACAGCCCAGAGTCAGCGGCCATGGGATGTTTCTCATACAGCCTCTCTTTTCACCAAAGCCTCTCAAGATGACTACAATTGTAGTACATCCAGCAAGGAGTCAGAACTGTCAGAAGAATCCTTTGAATCTGGCTATCAGAGCTCCAGCATAAATTCTGCTTCTCTGGATGCAAGAGATCTTCAACAAATGGTTCATCAAAACCTTTTTCTACACAGTTCAGAAAGTGAGCGGGACTCTTGTGTCCTGATCCAGGAATCTACAAATAAACCATTCTTTGGGACCAAAACAGACAGAATAAACAACCCTGCAAACAAGAGTTTTGATACCCTTGTGTCTGCACCTGTGAGGTTGTGTGGTTCTGCATATAAGAGCTTTGACTCCCTTATGTCTCCATCTGTGGAGCCCTGTGGCTCTGCCTACAGGAGCTTCAATACCCTCATGTCCCAGTCCATGGCCAACAGTAGCCTGACTTTGTGCTTTGAAAGTGCATGTTCCTCACAGCCTCCAAGACAATTGTCAGAGACACCAGAACGCAGCTGTAGAGATCAAATTGCTCAGGCCGCTGGCAGTGGGACATGTCATGTCAGCTACAGATCTCCCTACACTGAGCTTGACTTTCCAAACACCTGTTCAGAGCGTACTGATTTTCCATCTTTCTCCACACATGCAAATGAAGGTGCTTCAGCTTTCCTATCAGAGGAAGAAATACATAAGCAAGTAATATATCAAAATTTTCCAAAGAAAACCAATATAATATCTTGCCCTATTGCACCTCAGCCATCAGGTTATCAGCCTTCTGATAGTGCAGGTAGATGTAATGGTCCATACTGTGACAATGAGATTATCTCGTTACAGGAATCCTTCATTGGTCCGTGCAGCAATATCAAAGAAGCACCTCCAGATATTGCAATCTGTGAACTTGACCTGAGGACAAAGGACTGTGTGTGTTTGACTGTTCAGAGTCCTGGTTGCAGCGTTGTCCCAGGTTTAGCCTCTAGTGAGAACGACACACAGACCAGTAAAGGCAGCCCTTGGATTGATAGCTCTAATGAGCAGTCTGGTGATAGCAACGACGAAAATATCAGCAGAGAGGAACAGCTGTTGCATTTGTTAGAGCTGAACTGTCAAGATTTAAACAGCAGAGAAAGAACTACACAGGGAACAAAACAGAACAGCTTTAACCCTACTGGCAAAGTAATGCAAGAGAGCGGCAATAACAAACTGAATACTGACTGCCACTGCCACCCACACAACCACTTGAGGGAACTTGGAGATGCAGGGGGAAGTGAAGAGATGCTGAAGCATGTAGAAGGGAAGGGGAGTGGCTCAGCAGCTGGCTTCCCAGCATCACTGGACAGCATTAGGCTAAACTTAGGCAGAAAAACTGCAGGGCCCCTGGAGCTCCACATCTCAGACAAGCTGTCGCTTCATTGTCTTGTGAATAACTCCAGTCCTTCTGATTCTCACACCATTCACAGTGAGGACTCCAGACTGGCACTTGCAGTTAAAAAAAGACCAATAGAACTGTTAAGGGAAAACAGCAGGAAGAATGAGAAAAAAATGAAATTTGCGCAAGCCCTTGCCCAAGAGGACAACTGCTATATGGAGGTAGCTTAGCCACATTTGCCAAAACTGAGTGAGCCTTTGGAAATAAACTGTATGGCAAATTGAAATGTTGCTTGTTATTTCAATCTTGACTGAAATGAGGGCTGCTACAGGTCACACGTCTTTCAGGGGGGTGTAGCACTAGTGTCTGCCTGGGACTGGCAGCCAGGAGGTGGTGCAGGCCCCTGGGGACAGCTGGGGGTGGCACCCATCAGCTCTCCTGGGGTGAAGCCAGAGCTGAAGTGTCTCCAGCTGTGAGTGATCTCTAAAAGGGAGCAACAGCTGCAGGAAGCAGAAGTTCTTAGTACAGTTCCTGTGGTTATTGCCCTGGCTGTGTGTTGCTTGGGAAGCACACAATGTGGAAGGTGCTGACACACATAGAAGTGGGACATAGATGCAGGTCAAAGGGGAGGTGACTGACTTAGCACACAGCTTCCATAACTTATTTCTTTTGGGGTAGGGGGTGTTGTCCTGTGTGCCTAGCCCTAGCACAAGGTGTATGTTTCCATACCCACTCAATCAAGACATGAAATACAGATTACTGTCATTTGGGCTTACACAGTGCTATTATTGGTCATTAGTTTCTTACTCTGTAAAAGCAAGGAGAATTACTTCATACTTCTGCATCTGTAAATGGCATCAGACATTTCTAAGCAGTGTTTACCCAGAAAGCTTATCTAATGTGTGGTCCAACACCGTACCTTCATGGAACATTTTTTTGGCTTCTTGTTCTTGTCCAGTTGGAATGGGAATTATGCACGCAGCTTAAAGGCTGTATATACTTCTTGTTAGATAATTATTCAAGAAATTTTACTGACAATTCCAAACTTCTCTACAGTGTTATCATATATTTTGATATGGTAAATTCCACCCTAATATGCTGGCAGTGGTAAAAAAAGTTAAGAACCATCAAGTAGTATTTTGTGTATTAGAATGCATACATGTATTCTCATTTAGAAAACCCTATTTGTATTACCATTCGAAAGGAAGGAAACCATAATGCTAAGCACAGCAACTGGTTTTAACATATTTTGTAAGTAAAATTTTTGTACTGCAAATCTCTCTTCCGAGTTGGCCAAGTAGTAGAGGTAACTTTGTCAATTTTATGACACTGAAAAAAGGGTATGTAAGCCCAGGAAGGAGATTTGCAGCGTATCTGTATTTAGATGGGATAGTTAATATTTGTGCAGGCACTGGGTTGTAGCTCACTTTCACTGTGGTGGTGGTTAGTGGAAGATCTTGCTTGTAGCTAAAGTGTTGATGAACATGTTATTTATTTGTTTTAACCAAAAATGTCAGATTAAATTTTATTTTCACTCAGGAGAGGTTTGATTCTGTCAGAAATACTCTTTTCTTTACACGAGGGTGGTCACTGCTGTAGTTGGCATCAGCACAAGTTCTGTGAGATGGGAGGCTGTGAGACACACAGAGGAAGGTGCTTTTCAGGACCCATCAGCCACAGCTGCACTGGAACAGTGAAACAGCAGGATGCAGAGAGGCTGTGGTCTGCCTCATAAGTAAGCTGACTCCACAAAGTCAAGTTTAAGCAAAATCCAAGAGTTAATACTGTTGCCTGGAATGGGTTATTCCCTGTTTACTCTAGTAGCACAGGGATCTTCTGCAAGGTGCAGGGACGCCAGTGGTGATTTCTTCCCCTTCTATTCTTGTGCTCTTCCTTGTGTTCTTTGTGAAATCCTGCAGAAAGGCTTGTGCTTGGCTGGAGAGGTCTGCTCAGGCCAGGATTGAAAAGCTGTTTGCTGCAGCACTTGGTTCTCCCCAGCTGCATTCTGCCTTTCCCTGGCTTTTTTTCTTCTGCATAGCTATGCCCTCTGGTCTGCCCATTTCCATCGGATGGCTTTCTGTGTGGGGGTATTCTTCCCTTTCTCTCCCTTCAGTGTTTCTCTGGTGAAATCAAACGGTAACTCTTGGAGAAGGGGGATCCCTGTTCCTATACCGTTGTATAACCCAGAACTGGAGATAGACAGTGGGGCTGGGGGACAGCTGTCTTTGACTCCCCCTCGTCCTGCGACAGACACAGGGCCTGGCTACAGTGGGAGCTGAGTTCACATTCCATACTCACTTTTGCCATCCAGAGCAATTGCCAGGCTCTGAAACGCAGGTAGGCTTCAAATGACAGGTTTCCAGCCCAGACTGGTGATCTGCCCCCTGGGCAGTGTGTGGGAGTTGTGACTGTGGGCTGGCACTGAGGGGTCTGGACTGAGCTCACCACCTGGGGACCAGCCTGTGCCTGCAGAGGCAGCTCAGCCTCCTGAGAGAGGAGCTTCCTTCCCAGAGACTGGAACCCTCCAGGCATGTCCTTTTGCTAGTGGAGGGCTCCTGCCAGGACAGAGAATTACTGATCATAGTAAGAGCATTTTCAGTGGTTTTCAGTTTGTTGGGAAAGGCTGCAGTGCAAGTGGAGGCTTGTGCCAAGTTTTAGCCTAGTTGTAATGCCATTTATTACTCACACAATCACTCCACCTCCACATCCTTCTCACCTGGCTGCCTACTAAATATTAGCAACCTGGCTCATCATGAGTGAAACAGGTTCCCAAGAAAAAAAGCTGGTGTGTTCCCAGTTCAGGAGAAGCTAATTCCGATACACTTTTTTTTCCATCGCAGAAGTGCCCCAGGCTTAGATTTTTTTGTTTCTCTTCTGAGCAGTGTTGGCTCCGTGGAAATATGCAGCTGTACGGATCAGCTGTTGACAAATTCTCATCAATGACAAGGTTTTTCATTGCCTGTGGAAAACTAACAATACCCACAAGACTAGTATGGAGCAGGAGCTTGAGGATGTGGAGTCAAGTTTTTGGGGGTAGGGACAAGTTAATTTAGGACAGGGTCAGCTTTTTAAATTACTTGCCTCTGCATCTTGCTTTGTGACCCTGCATCACTGAGGCAAGATGCAAGGATGTTCCAAGTGTTCATCCACCATGAGCTTTATCTAAGAAAACCAGTTCTTTTAGGTGTTGCAGTGATAGGGCCAAAGGAACAAAGGGTTAAGAGAATCAAGTGAGGGGGTTGTGACTTCCAAAACCCTGTTGCCTAAGGTTTACCTCTGACTGTAGAATTATGTGTCAAAACTCCTTAGTGAATAGAGGCTGAGAGGACAGTTTTTGTTCTCCTAGCCAAGTCTTTTCTGTAGAAAACCCCTTGGGGAACGTGACTTGTGCAGTTTGTGTTCTAGCCCTGACAGAGGTGCTTCTAAAGTGTGTTATTTTGCATGCAGTTGCTTTCACAAGACATACATGTTTTTTACTAATATTGGGGGAACTGTGCCTGTGCAATGCCCAGGTACGTGTGGACATGCACAAACACACACATGGATCATGTCCCACCTCTGCAGATTGCTGAGTACAAGGTCTGCCCCAGGCTCCCATGTGATGATGTATCATGATCTCACATTACCCGGAATTTTGGGTTTTTTCACCACTCTGCTGTGACTGAGCCATGTTGTGCCATCAGTGTCTCATCAGCCCTTGCAGCCCTCGAGGCCCCTCCAACTGCACCGCAGTGACGAGGTCAGAAGCCAAGGAATAGCTCAGCAGGAACTTGCTGGCAATCACAGCAGGGAGACCAGTGAACTGGTCTGGTTTGCAGCTGCAGGACTGTCATTTCTCAAAGCAGCTTGTTCTGAAGCAAAGGAAAAAACAGTCAAGTGAGGAAGAGAGCACTTTCCAGGTACCTCACTAACACAACCAAAGTTAAAGCTTGCTGAATTGCCATACCTCAGAGTGTTTTCCCAGAGTGTAATAACAGCTGTCAGCAGCACCACTGGTTTGCTAAATCCTGAATGTTCTCATTCCTTGTGACAAACTGAGAAAGCGATGTTGAGGGGAACTTTACATCTCAAGGTGCTCTTCTCTATTTGTCCCTTTTGTTGTCCTGCTTCCAACCTGTTCCTTCTATGTCTTTCTGTATGGAAATTTCCATACCATTGGCTGTCTACCCCTCCAGCAAGTCTACAAGATGAAGGGGAAAAAAAATAGGCTGCAGAATGGGGAACTGGCTGCTGTGGCACATTTAGCTGCATGAGAGGAGAAGCAGCTTCTTTTTTAGCTCTTAGCCAGTATACTCTCTATAAAACTCTGACCATCTGTGCAGGAGACCTAAGTTCCTGTATTCTGAATGCAGAGTGGCAATTGTCATGGCAAAAGTTGTTGCAGTCACAGCCACAGCCTGTCTTTGGTAGAGAGATGGCTGCGCTAGACCTGCTCCAGTCCGTGGAGTGTGACAGACATCCTAAGGAGCTCCTGTCCCAGTTCAGTGATGGATCAGCTGCTTCCTTCATCATGCTCCATTGTATAAGAGCAGGGCATTCATAGCAGTGTGGTGTTCATCCTCTGCTTGAAGTTTACTGAATTGGTGACTAACACATAGCACTGGGACTTTCCTGCTTGCTGCTGTTTCCCCAGCTCTTAGACATGGGGAAATTTGCCGTAAGCTGAAGAGTTTGAGGTTGGCTGCTTTTCCCCAGCTCAGCTACTGTTGGTTTCACTTGCAGTGAGCCACCCACACAGCAGCAAGAGCTATAATGAGGTGAGAAAGCACTAGACTGTGTTCTGCGGGTAGAATTTCCATACCTGGCTGAGGGTTATAACCACTCCCCAGTTCTTGTCTTGAGGCTGTAGAGTTGCTGTGAGAACCAGGAACGCACTGGCCATGGCTGGCCATGGAGGCAGTGCCTGTGGTGAGTAGCCAGCTGAGGTCTGGAGGAGCTGGCTCATACTGTGCTGCAATTGCTGACCAGTGCATGTGTCTGGCAGGCCCTGGGCTTGAAGGTTGTGCAGGGCAGTTTGCTGCTGGGTGGTCTGCCCCCTCTGCTGCCTGGCTGAGGTGCTCCAGAAGCACATAGTTCGCTCCTACACGACAGGGGCAATGAAGCCGTGATGTGCCTTGTTTCCTTCACTAGGAATTAAGATCCACAGTTTGATGTGTGCTGCCTATTTCACAGCCTCATTCTGAGCTGTGCTGGGCCCCTGCAACAAACGATCTTGTCCGGAAGCGTCACGGGTTCTTCCCACTTCTGGTCAAGCCACCTTTCCTGTTCTTACCACTTAAAAACCTTCAGCTGTACTCCTGTATTGGGTTTGCATAGCAAGATTTTGTAGCAGAGGGGGCTACAGGGATGGCTTTTCTGAGAAGTCACCACCTTCTCACCTTTTCTTCTAAAGACACAATATATTGCTGCCAGTGACATGAGAAGTCACTAATTGTGTCAGGACTGTGTGTTCTGTGGTTTAGGGTTGCAGCCAGCCATGCCCTGCAGCTCACTGTGTGCCGTGTGAGCCGTTTGCTTTGCTTTAAATGTGCTGCCACAGTCAGAGGTTGAAGACAGCTGGTGCGTTTCTCACCCTGTAAGTGGTGCCAGAAGCCACCCAAGGCACACTCTGCTGCTGCACCCAGTCTCAGATGTGGAAGAGCTGCTGTGAAGCTTTGCAGCCAGGCAGCATAGGTGGGACATGCTGGTTTTTGACAGCTGTGGTAAACTCCATGAGATCCACGTGAGGCTCTTGCCATAAATAGCTGTGTGCCAGCAGCAGAGCTCTGGTCTTGGTGCATCCTTGCTTGCAGAGACCTGGAGACAAAGCTGATAGATGTTGCTTCTAACGGGGTCGGGTTCTGCCAACCTACATGAACAGAGCAGGGAGTTCTGCCAGCTCTGCTGACTCAGGTGAGCTCTGTGGGAATGCATGACAGCCTTGCTGACCTTGTGCAGAGATGCTCTGGGCATGTTTTGCATGGTGCAGGGAGTTGGGTTTGAGCCTGAACAGAGCTGTAGGTTTCTGTTCCAGATGGTCAGGGTGAGTTCACAGGCACAGTCATTCCTGTTTCTGTTTACCAGCATGTGTCTGGTGATTTCCTAAGAGAAGATACAAGCCTCTGTGCAATCTCCTCCATGTGTGCAAGACATACGTAGTCATAGCTCTGCGAAGGTAAGCTTTTTTTCTCTGTCAGGAGCCAAAATGATGTCCTCTTACTACAGCCTTCATGCAGAATTCATGCAGGTTCAGACATGATGAATATTGGGGAAAACAAGAGGTTGAGCCCGGTGTTGGCAGCTACAGAAAACTGGCAAAGGCAGAAGGGAGGCAAGAGGGCAGAGTGCCGGGGTCTCTGCAGATGGCACTCAGCATTCCCCAGACTGAAAGCAATGCACTCCTCCCTCCCCTGCAGCATCCTGTGTCAGCTCACAGCCACCACCTGCAGAGCTCCGGTGTTTTTCAACCTGCTGCTTTGCTGACTAACACCTCCGCTTTCTGCCTGGCTCATTCATATTTTAGCCCATTTCCTGGGCTTTGAGGTGGCTTCTTCTATTGCTTTCCCTTCCAGTAGAACACTGT
The DNA here is from genome assembly GCF_003945725.1 of Corapipo altera. Taxonomy (NCBI): domain Eukaryota; kingdom Metazoa; phylum Chordata; class Aves; order Passeriformes; family Pipridae; genus Corapipo; species Corapipo altera. The sequence goes on from NW_020885023.1 coordinate 642,145, forward strand.
TATTCATGTTTCAGCTGTTCTCCTGCTATTTTTCACTTATTGCAATGTATGATTATCTTCCTCCTAAATGTCACCAGTCAGTAAAGGTGCCTTTGACCCTAGAGTTATGCCAGGTCTGTATCTTTGATGGTGCTGAGGATATTGGTTTAACTCCATTGTGACAGGAAGAAAATACAGAGGTAGTACTGTTTGTGGGGATTTTTTTCCCCAAACCATGAACTTGATAACTGCAAGCGTGACTCGTTCCCTCTCCTACAGAAAGGAATTGTCAGTTCTGAATGTTGTTTTCTCTGCATGTATTCTTGCTGATAAATACCTACAGATACCTATCCTTCTTCCAGTCATGGCAAAATGTTTTTGGGTCATGAATAACTCTAGCAGAATCTACCAAGCCTTCCCTGGTGTGCCCTTCACACTTGCTTCTTGGTGAATATTGCCATGCGAGCTGGGCTGAGACTACACTTTTAATGAGTTAAGTTTGAGAAAAACAGGCCTTTAGGTGCAATGTATTTAAATTTATAAAGCTATTTGTCTTAGAGTGCTATCAGTGGTTTTGTTTTAAAAATTAGCTCTGTAATATCAAATGCATACAATTGCATGGTTTAAAAGCAGTATCATTTGTGCCAGCCAGGCTATCACTCTTTAGACTGATCACATACCTTTTCCTCCTTCCTCTGCACAAATAACAGTACTGGCACAGCTTGGAGAGTCCTGTGTAATCAGGGAGCGAAGGCTGCACCACTGTCCTGGTCTGCTATCCTCACAACAGAAAGATATTACTAAGTGCCTGGGGAATGTCTAGCTTAGCTGCTCAGCCTCACTGACCCTGTGCTGTCCCATGCTGCACCCAACAGTGGTGACAATCTCCACAACCCACAGGCAGCATCAGCTGAGGCAGGTCTTTTCTAGAAGCTTGGGCCTGACACTGTGCCTGCAAGTGATCCACAAAGCACACAGAAGGGAGAGCTAGTCTCTGTTACAGAGACTGCTCCAAAACACTGTGAGGATTAGCTTCTGCACTAAGTCTTGGGACCTTCTGTATGCATGTTCTTACAGTGCACAACCAGCCCAGCTACCAGCAACTACCTGGGAAACATGGTCAAGAGCCACCTGCCCTGGCCTGAAAGACCTGATGCTTTTCCCAGATGGGAAAAAGGGTGGATCAGAGGCATGGAGGGCTGAATGTGGAGCCCCCTCATCCTGCACCCTGCTGCTTTGTGCCAACTTTACTGCTGCAGTCTTCTTGGGTTATTCCAGCTCCTTGTTCTTTACCCTCCTACCACCACACTACACTGCGTGTGCCAAATCCCTCCATAGTGCTGCTCATTTCCATCTTGGCCAAGGATAGAAGTATGCATGGGCTTCTTGCAGCCCCTTTTATGGTAGGTGTAGGTGAGTTGGCTGACCCTCCCTCAGTGTCAGCCTTGCAACCTGCAGAGCCCCATCCCAGATACAAGCTGTAGGCATGCGATAGGGCAGGGATGAGCCCCCCACCTGTGTAGAAGCCAGACCATATCCCTGCCTGTCATTTGAGGATTGGTGGTGTTGCCCTGGTCCTGGGGCCATTTTGGGGATGGATGGATGGAAGCTGAGCACAGTGGTGCTTGGCAGTCTCCATTGTGGCACATGCTGTACTATGCAGTTTGGCTTAGCCCTTTAATACCGTGACACTGATGCCTCCTCACTGCAAGGGTCTTATTCCACCAGCCCCACTATGACCTTTTAGCTTTGTGAGTTTTTATCCGCTCTCCCACCCTTTTCTCATGTAAGAGATCAGAGCAGTACAGTAATAAATATTGTGTGGGTGTCTGGACCTGAATTCATCACCTCCTCTCACCACATCCTTCTGTCAGCACAGTAATACTGATACAGTAGTGACGTCAATCTCCATTTATCGCTGTGTATTCCAACACACAACGGCCCTTGGTTGAGCACAACTAGGCTTTGCTCTTAGTGCAGACGAGACCCACCTTCACCCCAGCTCCTGCGCAGATGGGCTCTGCAGTCGCAGTGATGGTTTAGCCAGGCTGGCCATGGAAGTGTTGGAGGGCTGAAATGCACAGGACGGGGCAGGTAATGTTCATGTTTCCACTAGTTTTCCCTGCTGCCAGTTTGTTGCTGCTTGATATCTGCAACTTCACTGTAACTCTTTCTTATAGCTGACATGCCCTTTGTGCCCTGCCCGTCATTGCTGTTGGCCTCTACTGAACAGCCGGAGCATTCCCCTGTCTCCCTATTGCTTCAGCTTTGTGATTAGATGGCAGTGTGCATTGATAAGGAATTTTTTTCAAGAAGAGAGCTTGTTTGGGCACATATAACTGGTGGAGTGTGTCTTCCACTCTTTTTTAGCTTGGGTGTAGCAAAACTCGTTTTCTCATGCTTGGAAATATCCTCTTTTTTACCTAAACTGAATTCTTAATTAGTTTTGGTTTGGGTTGGGTTTGTTTTGTTGGTGTTTTTCTGCTGTTTTGTTTGTTTGCTTGAGGGGGATTTGGTTCTGGGATTTTTTTTGTTTTGTTTTTTGGAAGTTTTGTAAGTGCAATCATTTCCTGAAAATACTTCAAATTGAGAGGTTAGACTGCATCCATCTTTGGCAGCTTATAGTATCATATTTCTAGATCTTTAACAAAAAATAATCTTCATAAATCTCTGTGTCTGTATTGATCCTGTTTCCTATTTGCTGGTATATTAAAACCTTGTAGCATCATTTACATATGCATATCTATAGGAATGCTGATCAATTCTATTGCTGTGGTCTTGCACACTGTGCCGTAGGATACCACAGAGTTTGCAGCAGTGGCACTCAGCAGCTGTATGATGCCTAACATTTTGTAAGAATTAAGTGACTGTGTTTCAAGGCTGCATGAAGCTGACTTGGAGTCCCCATTTCATAGACCAAGATGGTCTGAATGAGGTGGTAGAAAGGACTTTTCTAATGCCAGACAGGGAACAAGCTCCTGCCTCTGCTCATTGCCCCTTGCCGTTCTTCCCTCCAGGTGAACGATCACGTGCTGACAGATGGAAGCAAATGGTAAGCGTGTAACAAATGGAGGGGTGTAGGAAAGGTGGGGATCTCAATCACAGACTTGAATTGAGGTTTGCAGAGAAAGCTTCAGAACAAGGGCAGCTATACATCTCCGTTTAAGTAATGAGACCACAAAGACACTGCTGCAGAGCTGCAGCTTTCCCAGCTCTTCCGCATGTGTCTTGTCTGCCCATGTCTCATCACAACCTGGAGCACAGCCAGGAGATCAGACACACAGCACTGACACTGTCAGAGGCTGCAGTCCTTCCCACCACACTGAGATAGGAGAACTCTGCAAGAAGAGAAGGAGATAAGTGTTGTACTAGTCTGTGGGCGCTGGCAAGGGTAAGAGATGGTACAGTGAAGTCCAAAGTGAGGACTTGCTTTACTCATGTTAGCAGATCCTACTGCTTTTCTTTTTATTTTCCCACTGTGTTCTTATTCAGGAACCTCCCTTCTAGATTACAATGCTGCCTGTTAACCTCTCTCCATTGTATAATGGCAGCCTCTGGCAACTCCATAAAACATCTTCCTAATGAGCTAGTTGTGTTTCTTGCTTCGAGTTTTCCTTGTTCAGTCCTTCCTGTCTCATTGGGTTGATGGTACCACTCTGAGGAGCGGAAGGCAGGTAGGGGAGGCACTTGAAAGAAACCATAGTCCACTAGGTAAAAGCAGCAAATACTTTCCTTGTGTTGCTCTGTTCATTTAGGCAAGAATGGGGGTAAAATGAGGGAGCTACAGCAGTCTCACAGATATAAAGTGGCAGAGGCCCTGCCATTTGGATTCTGAAACAAGTGGTGGGTCTGCAGACCTCTCTAAGGACCCATCCCTTCCTTCCTTCCTCTGCTGAAGAAGAGGCAGCAAGTTGCCTTTCTTGGCCTTCCAGCGTGGCCAAGACTGTGGAGTATGACAGTCACAAAACAAAGTGATACTGAGATGGGCTTATGGTACAGCCAATCTTGGCATAAGGTTGGATGAGCAGGTTTCAGATGGCAAGATAACAACAGGCCTTCCTCAAAGGAGTGGGGATTTGGAGAAGAGCAGTGGAAGGATGAGTGGGAGTACAAGGTGGGGTTAGACAGTGGGTTGTATCTCAGTGACCAGGAAGTGCACCACCAGATGTAGTGGTAACAGCAAGAGTTATTATATAGAGGAAACTTGGAGAGCTGGGACTAGAGGGGTCAAGAAAAGGTGTTTCCTCAAGGTGATGTATGATGCAGAAAGAAAGGCTGGAGTGTGGGGGAAGAGAGCTTCTGTCCTGCCACTGGCAGCAGGTGAGGGAGGCTGGCAGGGTGCCTGGGGCTCCTTGCTGAGCTGGAGCAGTGCTTCCTGGGCAGGACATGTTTGGCAGGAAAGGAGGGGCAGCAGCTGCACCACTGCTCCCACTGAAGGGCTGAGGTGCTGCAGCCACTGAATGTCTGTGACACCTCCAGAATGAGGCTCGCTGATCTCCTCTGGCACCTGGGGAGCACATCCCTGAGCTCACACAGGGCTACAGGGGCTTTCTGCTGGCTGCTAAATTTATTTGCTTTCATTATTTGAGTAAACCTGGGAAATTTTTTTAACACCACAAATGTTCCCCACATGGTAGAGGCCTCACTGGCTTCTCTCTGCTGAGTGACTGTCTGGGTGTTTGCTGCTGGTGGTGGAGGCAGCACAGGCACCCAAGAACCTGGATACCTGCAACCCCCCATATCAGTACAGGCTGGGAGATAAATGGATCAAGAATAGCTTTGCTGAGAAGGACTTGTGGGTGCTGGTGGACAAAAAGCTGGATATAAGCCATCCATGTGCACTGGTAGCCCAGAAACCACATGTGCCCTGGGCTGCATTCCCAGCAGTGTGAACAGCAGGTTGAGGAAGGGGATTCTCCCCCTCTGCTCTGCTCTTGTGAGACCCCCACCTGAGGTTCTGCCTGCAGCTCTGGGACCCCCAACATGAAAAGGACGTGGAGCTGCTGTACTGAGTCCAGAGGAGGTACTGAGGCCATGGAGGTGCTCCAAGGACTGGAGAGGCTACAGACGGGTTGAGAGAGCTGGAGTTGTTCAGCTTGGAGAAGAGAAGGCTCTAGAGAGACCTTATTGCAGCCTTTCAGTATTTAAAGGAAGCTAGTAAGATATGGACAGACTTTTTAGCAGAATCTGTTGTAAAAGGACAAGGGGTGATGGTTTTAAATTAAAAGAGGGTAGGTCAGACTATGTGGCATGGCACCGAAGTGCATCAGCACAGCCTTTCCCTGCAGTCAGTGCTGTACATTGTTCTCTTTTGTGCCACATGGGAGGCGGGGGTTTTTTTTCTGGTATGTCTTCCTGGAGTCCCTTAGCTAGATATTTTGTGTTTATTTAACCATGGGTAGGCCAAATCAATGACTTCTCACCAGCCTTGCTCATACAGACCCACAATGACCTTCAGACTCTTTTTGACTAATTCACTGCACAGATGTTTAACCTTCAGCAATGTCACTTCCTACAGTGGTAAGCCATTTCTAGTTGCAGGAAACTAATGAATTAAAAAATGGGTTAGCACTTAACCCAAGAGCCTTTCCTGTTGCATGGATAGCCTAAGGCTGCAGTCACTGCTGCTTTCTCTGTGCACATGCTGGCAAGGAACAAGGATTTCACTGACCTCACTTGTGGCCAGTTGGCAGGGCTGTTGATCATCCCTCCCTCAGCCCATGGAGTAGATACACGACACAGGAGAGCTGAAATTACTTGCCTAAATAAAGCACTTTTAGACATTTAATGAAAGCAAGATTAATTCCACCTCAGCCTTCATCATATTAGTAGATGTCTGAGCTGAGCTTTTAATTGATTGTGGGAGTTTTGTTTGTGTTTTTCTTTTTTTCTTCCCCCCCCCAGGACATCCAGTCAGAAACAACATGAGGAACAAACGGTGGCTCCAGAATATTTCCTTCTTCCTTTTGTTCCAATACAGTAAGTTCTCAGATATTTTTTCCAGGCTGTACACCCACAGGATTTATCTTGACAGTTGTTGCCAGCTCTGATGAGATGCGCATGAGCCCAGGTTGCCATGGGACAGCAAGCACAAGATATGGTGGCAGGGGAGAGGGTTCTATGGAATAAGGAGTGGAAGACAGGCACAGGAAGGTGCACAGCTGGGCAGAGCTCAGCCAGGCTGTAGACTGCTGCGGGGAGCAGCACCAGCAGGGAGAGTGCAGAGTTAGTGCTTGGCTTGACCTGAAATGTCTCCCAGTGACATTAGAGTAGGATTTCCCCCACCCAAAAAACCCATTGCTGTAGCAAAGATTCTGATGGCCAAGACGACGGCTTATGGTTGCTGTTGGCAGGCCTGCCAGGGACAGTGGAGTGAACCTCTCCTGATCTGAGCCCCTTGGCTCAGGACTGGACTGTGCAGAAAGTCACCCACCATTTTTTGCTGGTTCCTACCCACACTGCAAACTCCATATGACTCAGAGCTGACTCTCTGAACAGGTCAGCTGGACAGGACAAGGCAGTGAAACTCTCTGCAGGGAAACTTAGATATATCTTACATGCTGCTTCTAGGCAGAGCATTGGACCTGCTCCAGTTAAACCTAAGTTAACAGAAAAGATGCATTCAGAGTTATATCTTCCTGCCATATGGGACGTTTGTGATGTTTAGTCTGAATTTTGTGTGATGCAAGCCAGGGAATTACTGTGTACTAATTTCAGTTTGAATCAACCTAGATCTTACTGTTAGAAGTGTCTGAATTTTGTTTCTGAAGCTGTCAAGGACAGACATTTCATCCTAGATCTAACTGGATTTAGGACACTTAATTATTTCTTTCTCAGTAAAAAGTTGTCCTCTTAATTTTGTTAACAGGTTCTTGCCCAAAGATACACTTGCAGCTTACCAGCTACCTAGGAATAGTAGTCCGTTTGACTAATTAACATAATAGCATAGCAGAATGCTAATTACTAATGCTTAACAGCTTATTAGTACTTGCTGTCCTCGCTAAAGGAAAGCAAGAGATTTCTAACCTCATTTTTGTGGGAGAGTAAAGTTAGGCTAAAGGAGAAAAAGTATGTTGCTGAGGACTCTGGACCAAACAGCGCCTAGACCAGGACCCTCAGAAGAGTCTACTGGGGGCTCAAAATGAAAAGAGAAAAATTAATGAAAATTTTTAGAACAAAATTCTGAAGTCGGCGTGAAATGAAAAAGTCAAAATGAAAAAACAGTGACAGCCATATCACTGGAATAATTTACAGTTTAAAAAAGCATACGTACATCCTTGGGACCAGTCTGTTGCAAATATCCCCAAATTTCTTCTGTCCCTCTCCTAGCTCTTTGGAGAAATGGGGGTCTTGTATACAGATCTGAGCGCTGCCCAGAGCTCACATATGGAGAGCAGGAGGACTGGGAAGTAAATGTTGTGATGGGTGACATCAGCAAGGAAAAGTTGGACTTTGTTTTCCTTTGAACTTATCCTGGCCTAGAAGGAGGCTGCTCCTTCCACTGGACACCCCTACTGTGCACTGGGACTGTAAATGCAGAGACAGTTTGTTTGTGGGGACAGTCAATTGATCTGGAGGGCGGAACAGATGTTTTTGGTCCATCAGTGCACATGCTGCCTGCATTCCATGTTGTTGGTGGTTCTCTGCATACAGCCTCAGCTGTAAAATTGGGCATTGTGGTTGTTGAACATATTGTATCAGTCTGCTTTCATCATCTTCAAACAACACTGAACACAAAGCACGTTGCAAAGGGAAAGGAGGAAGCAGGGAGTGCAGCTTCTCTAACCAGACAAGCAGCAGAATGACAATGGGAGGAGAGCTTGCAGCATGGTCAGCGTCAAAGGATTTGCGTGCCTGATGGCTGTGAAGTAACAAGTTCCCATGAGGCTGGGGGCAGCCCTGATGGTAGGGGAGGACCCATGCTTGATTTAATCATGGATGTTACAACCTTGAATCTCTGTCTAGATGACAACCATTTTATTCCCATCAAAAAGGGGTGATACTGTACATGTCAGAGATGAATGGTCGCTGCAGGAGGCATGGTTTGCACCAGCATGGCATGCTGCATCTCCTGCAGGCCTTTCCTCACTCAGCCATTCCTAGGGTAGTGGTGGTAGTTTTAGTCAGTCCAGGGTGCTGTCAGGAGAGGACTCATCAATGCAGACACTTCTCACTGTGCTGCATCTTCCCTGCCTTGAAATCCAGGGAGATAACTGAAATGTGTTATGCACAGGACAATGGTGCTTTTGTACATCACGTCAGATGCTGATCTGTGAGCAGAGCTCCTGCAGAACAATTATAAGAGCATAAATGTTGCTTTGTGACCACTTTCAAATGACTTAATTTTCTTAATGACCAGTGTAAATTCCACAATTGCCTCTAAAGTTTTCTTTACAAGTAATTAAATTGTGCCTATCAGAATGATTAACAGAAATTTTAATAATTATAAATTTGCAAATTTTTTTCCAAAATTTCATGAAAAGCATCAAACCTCTGGAACTGGACATGAAATGTATTGATGCTGCAGATATCAAGCTGTAGAAAATAGAGAGAGGCAAAGAAAGAATTGCACATTAAAAAAAAAAAAGTGGTATTTTAGTGAAGTGCCATGTACATGTCATACAATGAAAACCAGACTAGCAAAGAATAGTACTCAATTTAGGAAGTGGTATCATAAAAATGTTTGAATATGGTACTGCTTCTTACTGAGTTATCATGCCTATTCTGTGTGCCATATAAGTGAAGACTCTTGCTAAAATATGTGACTCTGCTGTAGTGATTGTATGAGAAGGGACAGGGATAAGTCTGAAAATTCAGTCACAATTTGGGCACTTTCCGATTTTGGCTGTCACAGTATTTTTAATAGATTTTTGTTTGACACTTATCTTGCTGTCAAAGACTTGTCATCCTGTAGAGCTGGAACACATCTTAACCCCAAGGCTGGAGATTTTTGTAAGGGCAGGAGGAGGGCTGTCACAGAGTGATCTGTTACCTTCAGATTTAGTGAGAACCCTGAGGACTGCATATGGTGATGTAAATTTCTGTTTGCTTTATCATGGAAGTTGATATTATGTTTTTTCTTTCCAAATCTACAGCTGTGTGTTGTGAAAACCTCACTTGTTTTGTGGACTACATACAGACCCTGTCCTGTATCCTGAAAAATGACTTGGGTGCTGGTTCATACAACCTCACTGCAACATGGTATGTCTTGGTAGGATGAGCAAAGTCTAGTTAGCAGGAATCTCTGCATGGCCATAGCACAGTAGTGACCTTCTGTCCTCTTTGTTGGGTAGAAATCCTGTTCTTGCTGATATGCTGGTTTTTTACTGGGCATTTCACACTTCAGCTACCAACTGACTTCCCCCATAGCAAAGGACCCCTGGTTCCTGCCTCCACTGACTGCTACGCTGACTCCAGCTTCCTTAGCACTGCCTGCTCTCTTCCCATGGGAATACCTTGCCCTTTGCTGCTGTTAACAGTGAACTTTCACCCATGTGCATTGGCAGGGCTTGTGCAGATTGTTCAATCCCATATGGCTGCTGTTCTGCCCCAGCAAGGGAGTGGATGCAGTCCTGGATTGTGCAGTCCTGAGGAGCACCTTTCCTTTTGACAAACACTTTTCTACTTCTCTCAAAGATGCTAAGCTGAGCAAATAGAAAGGGAAAAACATCTGTCAAAGTTCAAAGATAAATTTTTATTTGAACATGTTGACTTTTTTTTTAATCAAGTTCTATGCCTGGTGGTTTAGCAACAAATTAATACAACTACAGCATGTGGTAGATGTGGACTTATTTGTTTTGGGTTTTTTAGGATTCCTGAGGAAGATCCTGAAAATACTGTGGCTGTGTGCAGTCTCCTGCAATTGTCCAGGAACACCAGTCACACAGAGTACATGTGCACTGTGGACATGACTGAACTCCTAGGAGATACCAAGGTCCAGGTGGATGTTACAGAGGTAGCTGATAGGCAGCAAGTGATTTCCAAAGACTTTTATTTGTCAGACAACAGTAAGTACAAAAATGGTGGATTTGATAAATACTGTCTGCCTATGTCTAGGTGCCAGGATAGTCTGGGCAAGGAGTGAGCATGGCAGCAAGTGGTGGGGGCTACATTTGGTGTACACTCATCTACACAGAGCACTGTGCTCTTATTGTCACTATTATGCTTGAGGCTGAGCTTAGAGCTGGCTTAGTCCATGCTTTTCATGGGGAAATTCCTTTTCACCATGAAGCAATAGGTGACAAATTTCCACCTTCAACCAGTCTCATACCTAGATTATTATGCAGGAATTTGTTCTTGGCTGGATTCTAAAGAGCAGGAGGAATTGCTTTATTGCAAATGTCACACATCATAGAATCCTTAAAATGGTTTGGGCTGGAAGGGACCTTAAAGATCATCAAGTTCCAACCCCGTGCCACGGGCAGGGACACCTTCCATTAGACCAGGTTGCTCCAAGCCCTGTCCAACCCGGCCTTGGACACTTCCAGGGATGGGGCAGCCACAGCTTCTCTGGGCAATCTGTGCCTCACCACCCTCACAACCAAGAATTTCTCCCCAATATACAATCTTATCCTGCCCTCTGTCAGTGTGAAGCCACTCCCTTTTGTCCTATCAGTACATGCCCTAGTCAAAAGTCCTTTTCCAGCTCTCTTCTTATCTCAAAGTAGTTCCAGAAGGCTCTTGCAGTGGACACCTAACATGACATTATTTTGGGTGGCACAAGGTGTCCCAGATGCAATGGATGTAGCAGTTCCCCTTTATGGGGCAATTCCTAATAATCTCTCCTGCATGACAGGAAGATTGAATGCAATCGTGGAGCTGACTTGGAATGCTGGTATGTTCTGGTTGTGTAGCAAACTGAAGAAAAGGAGTGGTTAGTCAGGCAGATAGATGGGTACCGTGCAGGCATATGAAAAGGATTTTTCTACTTGGATTCTTCTGAAATTAAACTTTACTTGAGAAGTGTTATCTTTTTGACAAATGCCATAACATTTCAGGAAGTCCCCTTGACTCCACTGACAGACTAGAGATTGGGTAGTAGTGCTTTGCATACCTCCTGAAGGTCCCTGTCCAGAGGCATTGTAGCTCAGTAGCAGGCCCTGCTGGAGTTTTGCGTTACTGCTTTTCCATACATGAACACACCCTGCAGGGATATAAAAGCTTGGGTTTTGGGCACTTAGGACACAGGGAATTGCACCAGGTTTATGCAGTGTCCCCTTGCCTCAGCTTTTCCTGATATCTGTTACATTGAGGAATATTTCTCCAATTTTTCAAGCGATCATGACCTCATAGAGTCCTTTTATGTCATGAGAGGTGCTCTACTCTTTACATCTCCCAGGAGTTATTATCCTCTTGTACTACCTTCTTCTGCTCCCTAAGCAATAAGGAGGTTCAGAGACAGGCAGAAAGTATATTCAGCGAAAACTCGGGCCTGACTTCATTATGCTGCTCAGATGTGAGGTTCTGTGCATGGCTGAGGGGCAGGAATGCTGTGTATGTTCTCCTGTATGAGGAAGGCCCACCCGTGCCAGGGCAGTTTTGCTCCCTACTTGCTCTGCATTGCTGATACCACACTGGGCTGTCTTGTCTGTAGTAATGTTATGAAAGGTAACACCATCCTGTCTTCCAGTCAAACCACAGCCTCCATTCAACCTGACCACTTTGTTCTCAGAGGGTTACAATATTTCTTGGGAAACCACCTACCAGAAATCTCCCTTCCACTTTTTGAATGAGGAGCTGGAATATCAGCTGCGTTATAAGAGAAGAACTGATAGCTGGGAGGTAAGTGAGATGTCAGTTTACCATCAAGTAGGATGTACCAGAAAAGAGGAGGCCAGTGCAACCAGGATGGCAGCACTGGTGTGGAAGAAGTATTTTCATGGTTTAGAAAAGATATGTTTCTGCTTGACTGGACTGAAAACAGGCAAACCCAAAAATGAATCAAGAAGCAGAAGTTGTGTGAGACGTAGTAGTTCCTATGGGGAAGAGTGATAATTCATTTGACTCTCATGCTGTCCTGTATGGAAGGTTCCCCAGTGGCTGAATGCAGCTGCAGACCAGCCAGAGCATGGCCTTGAAGAAACAACATGAAAGCAGGGGAGGTTATTTTACAGGGCTCCTCACTATGCAACAGTGAGGGGAAAGTGAGAACAGTCACTCTAACCCTGAGTGTTTGGTGTTTAATCATTCACAGACTCAGAAGACTAAAGCTGTTCATGAAGGTAAACAGACACTGGTGATCCTACCATGGGAACTCCAGGTGAACACTGAGTACGAGTTCCAGGTGAGAGCCAGACCCCGTGAAGACAGCGGCTACCATGGGTTTTGGAGCGAATGGAGTCTTCCAGTGTCACTGAAAACCAGCCCTGCCGGTACGTGCTACTAGCTGTCCTTGCCCTTCCAGTCAGTCCAGTGTCAGAATGCTTTCAGAACTCTAATGAAATCTAGTTAATCAGAACAAATTCTAAATAGTCTAGACAGGTATGGTTAGCTTTCTTGCTGAGTACAGGAACCACAGGCCTGGGCTGTCAGTACTGATGTTCTCCCGTGGAAAAGGATTTGGTGGGGTTGCCTGTAGGTTTTGGTGCCACAGCAGGAGTGTAGCCTCTAGCTTCCTCTTCAGTGTCAAATACCCAGGGTCCTGCTTGCAGCTTTCAGAAATGAGGGAGATCTCCTCTACTGGAGCTTAGTGTTATCTTCAGCTGAGGGGAGAGGGATCCTGCTCTCAAGTCTGAGTTCTGGGACTGGACTCTAATGGTTGGTCATGCCAGGCATGGGTATTTTGTTTGGTAGCCATCACTCCGCAGGGATTTCACAGTACCTTATGCACAGAAGTACACTGATGTTTTTTGTGGTGGAACAAAGGCTATGAAAACAGGGAGCCTTTGCTCTGATAGAGCAGGGCAAGATAACTGCAATCAATGTCAACAGAATGCACTGAGCTTCCCTGCTCTCTCATTCATCTGCAGCTCAAATTGAAATATTACAGGGTTTACACGGTGCTGTGGCAGCAGGGCCAAGCTCCATTTGCAAAGGGATATCTGAGGTCTGGATCTTGAAGGTGCACCTTTTCACCACAGGTGGAGAGCAGCCACCAAACAGTCATTTAGTCAACACCATTTCTTCGCATGTTTCTGGCCAACTGCTCTCTCTCTTCACTTCATGCATCACTTATGAGGTGTCTGTAAACCAGGAGTCAGAAACACCAGGGGTCTTTGTGGCAGGGAGCTGTCCTGCCCCAAATTTGCTGGCTGGCTGTGTGTGGTGCAGCCAGGCCATGGGGCAGCTCCTTTCATTGATGCAGTCTTCTCTGAGCATTCTCATTCAGACCTGGGCCATGGGGCCCAGGTGACAGCCTCAACGTCCCTATGAGAGAGTCTGGGGTAGAAATTAAGGGTGCCTCAGAATCATTTATGTTGGAAAAGACCTCCAAGATCATCAGGTCCAACCTGTGACTGATCATTACCTTGTCAAACAGAGCAGAGCACTGAGTGCCACATCCAGTCATTCCTTGAACACCTCCAGGGATGGTGACTCCCCTGGGCAGCCCCTTCCAATGCCTGACAAGCCTTTCCATTGCAAAAGCCCTTTTTCTTCTTACCATCTCCTGCTTATTGACTGGAGGATAAATGCAAGGTGAGCCTGAATGACCCTTCTCTTTGTTCAGCAGTAACACAAACAGCAGGCATGGGATGGCTGCTGCTGTTTGGTGTTGTTGTGTCAATCATGGCTTCAATCGCAACCTTTCTGGCCAAACAGCAGAGGTAAGAATGCTTCAGGAAGCGTGAGTAAATGCTCTTATTCTATTTTGATAAAGATGGGGTGTTCACAGGCAGCCTTTTTTGTATAGGCAGCATGGGCTGCCATGAGCTTGTGAGGACCAGCCAAGTATGGTCTCTAGCTGATGTCCTGCTGGGAGTGAGCTGCTTTTCTCTGGGGCTCTGCTGCCATTCAGCTGATTGGGACAAGACAGTGACACACAAGGATGAAGCAAGGACCACCCAGCCTCCTGAGCTGTTCTCCTGGTCTTGTCTGTGCTCTGCAGCTGCCAGATGAAGCAGTAGCCAGGGCTGGCCTGCCCCTTTTCAAAGCTGACATAGGCCCTTCAATGCTGGCTGGGAGCCTCTCTCCCTTTTGGGGTGCTGACACAGAGGAGGGCTGGGCTCGTGCAGCAACAGGGCTGGCACAGCCCAGGTCCACAAAAGAATTGCAGAGGGCAGAGTTCTGATGTGCAGACCACAAACCAGCCCAGCCTGAGGGGAAAATACACTTTGAGCACTTGGGGCTTTTCCAGGAAGGAAAAAATTGGAATCTCTTTCCTTAGCATGAATATATGTGTGTGCAAGTGCTGAGGTCCCACCTCCTGTGAGGTTCACAAGAAAGGCCATTAGATGGCTCTGGCAGCACAAGGCATCCTTGGATCCTTAGCCACTTTCTAACTCATGAGGCTGGGCAGATGATTTCAGTTGCTTGAGATGGATCTAGAGATGCCTTGCTTTGCATCCGTGACATATGCTTAACCCCAAAGCCTTTCTGTTTTCTCTTCCAGCTTTTGGAAGAAGATGGCTTGCATACCAGACCCTGCTCCCTTTTTCAAACCTCTTTACCTGGCGCATAATGGAGATTTCAAGGTATAATTGGGCTACACAAGAACATGTGGAGTGGAGCACATAACAAACTTAAAAGCCATTGTGCTATCCTGGGCAAGGGATTCTCTTTAGGGCAGTAGGAGGGGAAATCTATCTCAAAGGAATGCCAGAAGGCTCTAGATATAGCGACCAGAGCTCTCCAGTGTCTGTTCTGTGCCATGAAGGCTTTTATGTTATGTCTGTACTGCTTATTCTCTGTAGGTGCTGTCTCAGTGTATGAGCTGAGTTCACGTGATTTGTGAAGACTGGGATCCTGATGGGAGTCAAATACCAGAAAAATAACTGGGACTTTTCCAAAGCTGCAGTCCCATAGGGCCATAAAGGCCATGGAACAGACTTAATTTTAAAGCCCAGATCTCCCACTCCAGGCTCTGATGTGACACAAGCTCAACATTAAGCCTTATGGTTCTCTCTGAAAAGTCACTCATGTAGGCAATAGTTATGCCTATTGTCCTGGGAAGATGTCCAGAGCTTTGGGGGAAAATCGCTGTGATAGTACAGTGCAGCTTGACTCCCTATGAAGGAATTGTCTTTGAGTAACTTTGCCTAGCCCTCCCAAATTCTCTTCTCATTTAACAGCAACCAAACTTGCTTTTGTAACAAAAGCTGCAAAAGCTGCAAAGTTTTCTGGAGTCCTCAGGATGCAAAAGTAAAAGCACATTGAGCATCCATAAATAATTATTTTGTTAAGCTGAAGAGCAGCTCACAGTCCTGTTATCAAACTGTAAAAGTGCTGGCATATCAGTGCAAACATCACTGCCTCTTTCTGAACAAGTTCCTGTTGTTACAGCAGAACTGATCAGAGACACTTCAGAGTCTGCTTTTTCTTTTTGCTTAGACTCTCTGGGAGATGGCCCTAATGATCTTCATGTACTTACTTTCCCACTGCTGCAAGGCTGATGTTTGTAATTAGGTTAAGCAAGTAGTCTTGGAGGGGTGCTATTCAGGCTGAAGCCAGTAGTGACTGTCTCCCTTCCTTCCTTCCTTCCTCTTTCAGACCTGTTATGCCTTCCTATATCTGCACCAGAGGGATACTTGCATCCTCTGGTGAGGCAGCTGGTACTAGCTGCTCTCAGGGGAAGGACCAGGAGGACCCAGTGTGTGAATTCCTGAGAGTCACGGGCTAGTGCTCAAGGTTAAAATAAAAGCTCCCTGGTATGCCAAGAGCCATGCTCCTCTCAGGTGAAGCCTTGGGATTCTCTGTTCTGTGGGAATTATGTTCTTGCCAGTTTTTACATAGGCTGTTCAGTGCTGCTGGGAAGGGAAGGAGTCTCAGTTGCTAAAGCTGAGTTACTTCCTAGGAAATCTGGAGATCAAAGTAGCAGTTGCTCACACAGCCACAGCACAAGATGCACAGGCAGGGATGTTAAGGGGATGTGCTGACATCACTAAAAAGTGAACAGACTTGTCATTTTTGACCAGCAAAAACCCAGTTGATGTAGGTCTTATTCAACTGCATCCTGCCTGCATCAAAGAAATGCAGGTTTTGTTAGGTGAATAATGTTTACAAATTACAGTAGTAATGCTCTGCAGACAGCACTCTTGGATTGGGTAGGAAGCAGTGAAAATGTTAGAGAAAAACTTAAAACATAGAAGGGAAAGCTAAGGAACATTGTTTACTTGTGTGTACGTGAGTTCTTAGGTTCATATTGAGCGGGAATTTGCAAAGAACTGTCAAGAGGGAATAGGAAATATTCTGCCCACTCAATTCTAAGAAAAGGATTTTCTGTTGTTTCTCCAAAACCCTTTTTGCACCTCGGGTGCCTTTCTGTCCATTACAGCTTTAATACAAAATTCTTTGTAGCTTAGGTTAAAAATTAATTAAATAAGACTTGGTGCTTCCTGCTGTAATGAAGATTTTTTTTTTTCCCATGCTCTCTGTCAGAAGGTAATAAACTCTGCCAAGCTCTTCTCTTCCCAAATATTTTGCTCATGTATAGTTATGCTGAGTGCAGTTTGGGGCAGGAGGCCAGTAAGATTAAGGCAGTCTGACAGATGTGGCAGCACTCAGTCAGAAGCCTTCATAGTGTTTATGAAGGGCAGTGTTCTTACCTATTTTATACACAGCAGAAAGCAATGCACTTAGAAGAGCCTTGACACAGCTCAGCCATTAGGTAAGTAGAAGACAGGAAGCAGAATCCTCAAGTAGGACTTACTGGCATTCATTAGTGGCACATGTCTAAAATTTGCAGTGATCTGAGTGTCTGATTCAGGGACTTCTTCAAAAGAAACATAAACTTTTACTGTTTTCTTAAATCAGAGAAATCCAGAAGTGCCTTTACTCTCAGATGTGACTGAAGGCAAGGGGCTTGTGATCTAGGGAGAATACCTGGGACAGGGCAATGTGATGCTAATGGTGATACAGAAGGGCAAAATTCAATGTGTGGCACTCCCTAATCATTTGAGTAAGTGTTGCAGGTGGTGGCTGGAGTTCTGTGAGGACCCCAACCCCTGCCTACTTCTGCTTCCTTCTTTCCACTGTGAAAGAAAAGCTGTTCTGGTGCATACAGAAGATGGGAGAAGCCTTGTCCAGACCCCCTTCCCAGGAAACTGAGGCAGGGGAAGTGAGAGAGCAGGACTATGTGTGTGTTGGTTGGAAGTGCAGTACATGGGGAGAAGCTGACCATCCTTCCCAGGAGAAGCAGTGTCCAGGACAAGAGGGTAGGGGCAACTTAGTGGCTTGGTCTGGGACTTCAGGCTGATTGATGAAAGAATGCTGCTATGGGCAGTGGCATCCTTTGCAGTATAGAGAAAATTGCAAAGCCATGTAAACCTCTCAGAGCTAATTATTTTCAATTACTTCAGTCAGTTTGCCTGCAGCTGTGCCTGGTAATAACAGCATCTCCTACCCTGTTCTATTGGAAGAGTCAGTGGTTTTAGAGTTTGCCTTTGCCTCTAAAAGCATAAGAACTTTGGTCATTTCTGTGGAACCTCAAAACTTGTGATACTAACCTCTTTCACTGTATCTCCTTTTCTGCAGAAGTGGGTTGGTGCATCCCATACAAAAATGACCTTTGATTTCTTTGAATGGGGAATAGTCCTTCCAGAAGTCCTAGAAGTTTACACCATGCGTCCTGCTAACAGCACCTCACGGGAAGAGCTGCATGAGCTGAGAAAGAATCTGACTTGCAAGACCTGTGTGTCTTGCCTGACTGCCCCAGGCCACAATAGCCAGTCCCTGTGGTCCAGTGTAAACAGCAGTGGTGGGACTGAGGAGCAGTCATACGGGCACTTGTCCATTGATACGGTGACTGTGGCTGATGAATTTACATCCTGTAACTGCCAGTGCAGCTGTAACCACATGTACAGGGGACATAAGCATACCAATGAGGAAGATGATAGTGCTGGAGGACCTGGTTACCCTAAGGTTAACATTGATGAGGAAGACAGAAAGATATCCCATGACTTGCATCTGGCTGATCTGAGCACACAGGACAAAATACTTGCTTCAGGTTCCGTGTCCACAGACCACTTGAGGAGCACAAGTGTCTCAGTCCACCAGCAAGTAGAAAGGTCTTCAGAAGGAGGAGTGGGGAACATCCTAGAAGCCCTTTGCTTGCAGCCTCTTCGGTGGGATTTGGAAAATCCAGGTTCTCTACCTTCTCCTGACGGTGACAGTGTTTCCTACAGTGAAGGCTCCTACGACTTCTTCCCTCACAGTACCAGGCCCGGTGACAGTTACCCAATGATCTGCGTTGATTTGGACACTATTGACAGTGGCTTTGTGGACTCAGACTGTGGAAGTCCACTTGATTGTGAATTTGGGCAAAACAGTCAGACCAGCTGTGGGCCCATCTCTCTTGAGCAGGAGGGGCAGGACTTTCCACGGAGCTACGTCAAGCAGTGGGTCTCCTGTCGCTCTGACAGCCCTGTCAGTGGGACACAGGCAAACTGAGCGCTTGATGTTGCTTGGCAGAGTGTGGGGCCTTTCCTTACTGTGCCGGGGCAAAGTGTTAGCAAAATTCAGAAGAGAAACAAAGTTTGCTTTGTGTAAGCTTCTTGCATACAACTGAAAACTGTTAGGTCCACAGAAATACGTGCCTATTTCTGTTGCCACTTATCCTATTAATGTCTCAAATTTGTTATGATTGATTGTTTCTGTGGTTGGTTGGTTGGTTGTTGTCTTTTTTAGAATTCTAAGTACCTTGAAAATTATCCTTTGGGTTATATAGATGTGCGATTTTTTTACAGTAACCTTTTGAAGAGTACAGAACATTAAATTATTTTCCCTGGTGTTCTTGCATGACTTGGGAGTTTGGCTGTACATGGACTCTTAGAAGCATAACCCATGGCAAGCATGTTTGCTACATTAAGGCTCCCCCACCCTTTCCAAACAACATGTCGTATTACTTTTCCTACTAAAGTCTTTTGGCTCTTTAAACTCAGCTGTAGTAGTTTATTAGTTATGGAGGTCCCAGACCTGTCCATGGGGTATGATCAAAGCCAATTCTTATTTAATCACCATAGAAATGTATGTCCAAGAGAACAAGCACAATTTGGGTTTCAGAAAGACTGTGCCTTTCCAGGTGGGGTCTGTAAATAAAAAGTCTTCAAAATATATAATTCCAGACAAACTCTTTTTACTAGACTACTGAGTCAGCTTATCTCCTAGCACTTTTCAAGCACATTAATTGAGCAGCTTTTAGAACTATGCCAAAATTTCAGAAATGTTGTCCTAGCTGGATGTGCCTGCAACTTCTGCCTTGGACTTGCTCTACTGCTGTTAACAGGTCAGTAGCATAGATTTTGAGCAATTTCTGCTAGCTAATAAAGCCAACTGTGAAACTGCAATTTGCACTGTAACTGTCAATCTGTTTCCCTCTGACATCTCTATCTCTGATTTGTTTAGCTTAATTGTCTTTAAAAGTTACTGCAGTACTGAAAGTGAATGTGAAGACCTATGTCTTATGTAGGCATAGTGCTGCTTGGCTGTAGGAGGTCCTATCCTGAGAGAATCTTTGTGGTGAATGATGTTTGCTTCCAGTGCAGTAATAATCTGTTGTTGCTGCGATACCAATAAACTCCCTTCCCTCTTCTCCATCTCTTAACTGAGACTATAGGCATCTCCACAGATCCCTAAACAGAAGGGAGTACTGTAATGAAGAGAAGCTCTTTCTTTCACAGGTGAGTGCTGGGACTGTACTGCTATGCATCCACCTCTCTGGTTTGATTGTTCAGAACAGCCATGGTATCTGCTATGTTGATTTTGGACCTATATGGCTTAGTTTTGCCCATGTTTTTATTATTCCCTCAATATACCCCTAGCTCAGTGGCTTCCTGGGCACTGCTCTAAGATAAGTTTTTTGGTTCCTTCCCTCCTTATTTTCCATTTTTCTTGTCATCAGCTGTGATAAGTTGTGGGAGGTCTTCACATGCTAATACATCCTCCCTGCTGCACAACCAGTCCCTTGCGTGTCCTCTATGAACTGCAGAGGATCACCCCAACTTCACTGCCTGGATGAGCTGAGCCTGCCCCACACTGTCCTATGAGGGCTTTTGCATCATGCTCATGTCAATGCGAATGTGTACTAGGCAGAAGTGTTTCTGATGGTTTCAACACAGTCTTTTACAGCTTCATCTTACAGCTATTTTCACTTCAGAAACTACATTGTGGTAACTGACCCCGGCTGCTTAAGGGAAGATGGGAAACTCGTCTGTCTTTCTGTGGCCCTTTACATCTCAGTTCTGCCTACTCTTTGTCTCTGTATCATTGGCCCCAGAACTGCTGAAGGAGCTATGTCTATTACTGCAACACTGTCAGGCTGTACATTTGGTAGAAGGTGATGGTTTGGTGCTATGTTGGGCTAGAAGTTACTTCTGGTCACCCTAGGAGGCAGATTTTGCAGGCAGGTACCTGCCATAAGAGTATTAAAATAAGGGAGGCCATTCCCTTTGAAGCAAGCTGTAACATTGCCCTTTGGCCAATGAATTGTTGTCACTGTGAATGTGGAGGGGTTTGAAGTGGGGGTTTTTCAGTGTCTCCTAGGAGCAAACTGCAAATGTCCCTTACCTAGCAGTATCTAATTTGGAAAAATTATGTTTTCCCAGGAATGTTAGGGCCAAAAAGCAGGTACTAGGGGAAGCACCATAATTCATTCTGTTGTACCAATTTGGAAATGTCCATCTCCATTTCTGCATGGCCTCTATCTCCTTGTCTCTTGGCCCCAAAAGCTGATACTGACAGACTGTTATTTGGTCTATTCTTTGACTGCTTCTCTCTCCCCCTTCTCGACACTAGACCCACATACAGGACTGACTTGATGCATCCTGACTGTAACACTGCCATTGCAGCTGGGCGTGGGAAGATCTGTTCCTCATATGCTCTGGGATCAGGACACAGAAGCACTGCAATACTTTTTTGCCTTTGCTTCCAGAATTGTGCTTTGAGCACAGTGCAGCAGTTGGCTGTGGGGGAAGCGCAGGACAGGGCAGCTCAGGGTGCTCCAGGAGTCTGAGCATAGTTTGATAGAGGACTTGGGTGGAAGCAGTTTTGCCTCACATCCAGACAGGGCTAGAAAATTACTTTAGGTCACTTAGAAAGCTCTTCTGTTGGCCCTTTTTTATATAAAAGTTGCAAGCCTATACTTCTATATTCAGCAAATTGCTTGGCCTTTTAAATGTTAACCCTTTAGCAGAAATTCCTCAGTTTCTCCATGACTAATGAGTAATTGCAGATACAGCTACTTTAACTCAATCTGATAATCTGAGCAGTTTTTCATTGGTTCTTGAGATTATCTTTAAAATCAGGCACAGTATGCTCTGCTTTATTATGCCACTGCTGCTACGGCATGATCATCAAACCACGAAGCCCAAACTATCAAGGGACAGAAGCAGTGCGAAAAGTGACATTTTCTTTGAGCTGGTAAGACAGTTTAACATATTTCTGTTCCATGTATGCCAGTATCTAATGTTAGGATACATCTACTGAGCTAAAAGGCTGAAAAATATTTTCTATCCCTAAATGTGGAATTATATATTGTTTCTTGTACTAGAAACCTAGAACAAAAGAATCATGAGAAGGGTCCCTGTGCTTTTGTTCTGCTAGTTTGCTAGCACAAAACAACACTATTACATTAATTCTGATGGATTGTGCTCAAAAGAAGGACCACCCTGAAGAAATTATTTTTTAGGTACTCCTCTCTGACTGCAAGAGATGAATGTAAAGGAATCCAGCCAAAATAGTCCTCAGTGTTTGGGACTTTGCAGGCAAAAATATACTTTTTTAATATGTGTGTGTGTGTGTGTGTGTGTATATTGCTTTATTGCAGTAGTCATCCTTTGTAGCAGGTTTTTCTCTCGGATCCAAGTATGTCAAATCTAAAAGTGCAAGGCTGTTTGTGAGCATCAAATTATGGGAAGATGGCTCTCCAAAGATGAAGGGAGAAAAAGACTGGTTATATGGGGTTCTCTCTGATAATCTCTGTAGTTGAGAAATCCAACCCCTTTTTCCTTATTCCCCAGCAGCTGGCATGCTGATCGTGTGAGTCTGCTGTGTGCACTTGATGTGCTTCTGTCAGGCATGTGCTCAGAGGCCTAGGTATTAAGAAGGTAGAAAATCTATGGCTATTTTTTCTTAAAGGACCTGCAAAAGTCTTTCTTTATAGGCAGAGATGATTGTTCATAATGGGTACCCCTCTAATCACACCTAGTAGTATAAAGGTGAATGTACACTTGGGTTAGTCCTAATGGATGGATGGATGGATGTACCTGTTGGTACAGATGTGCTACTGCCTGTCATTGTTTTACTTCATAGGTGCCAGTCAATGTCCTGCTTTTCTGTAGTGCCTGTTGGTGCTTCCTCTGGAAGAGATGTAAGCAAAGGAAGGGATTATGGCCAAGGGAAAGCAGGCCACTTATCACTAATTACTAAGATGTAATGGGTGGAAACAGTGTTCAAGGGTCCAGGTCTGCTGTGTCTGCTCCCACTGTCCACCACTCATTGCATCATAGAATCCTAGAATGGTGTGGGTTGGAAGCGATCCCTGCCATGGGCTTGTCCAAGCCCTGTCCAGCTGGCATGGAACACTTCCAGGGATGGAGCAGCCACAGCTTCTCTGGGTGACCTGTGCCAGGGCCTCACCAACCCTACAGGGAAGAATTTCTGTCCAGTATCTGATCTAATCCTGTCCTCTGTCAGTGGGAAGCCATTCCCCCCGTCATGTCACTTCATACCCTTGTCCATAGTCCCTCTCTGCCTTTCTTATAGCCCTTTTAGATACTGAAAGGGGCTCTAAGGTTTCCTCAGAGCCTTCTCTTCTCCAGGCTATCAACCCAAATTCTCTCATCCTGCCTGCATAGCAGAGGGGCTCTAGCTCTCTGGTCATCTTCACGGCCTCCTCTGGACTTGCTCCAGTTTTCACGGGGCTTTTCTGGCTTCACCTACAACTGCCCAGTGTGGCAGCAACTGGGCATTAGAATGCAAAAAACCAGCAGGCAACCTGACTAAAAAATTTATTTGTCTTCTAGTGCTGGCAGCTGCTGTAATAGCACCTGGGCTGCTGGCACTGGGTTTCCATCTGAGTTCCGGGGATTTTGTATTGTTTTTCAAGATACCCAAGAAAGATTTATAGACTACAAGTCTTGCATCATATGTTTAGGCAAGAGGTTCCAGCAATAAAGGTAGTTCCCCTTTGTACAAATTCTACACTTTATTTCTGTCTAGTTGTATCTACCTTCAGTGTCTAACAAGTGCATTCTTTCCATCTGTCTCTAGGAGATTTAAAAAAAAAAAAAAAGGTTTTTCTCCTATATGAAATCACCTTCCCATGTAAGATACTTATGGCTGGTGTGAAATTACTACTTAGTGTTTCCTTTGGTTAAGTTAAAGAGATTTAGTTGGTCTTTAATTGTTGATTTCTGAGGAAAGTTATCCAAGATCATATCATTCTTATAGCCCTTTCCAGAACCATTTTTATATTGACAGCATCTCTTTGTCTAAAGTATGGATCCCAACAGAAGAAATTATTCAATATTACATGTAGCTACAATAACATTTTTTTTAACTCATATGCATCCACAGTCTGTGTGTGAGCTCCTCTAATTGCATTAACGTACTGCAGAATCTTGTTCATCTGGTTATGTGCTATTTCCTGAAATAATTTTCTGATAAGCCTTTCAGAATTCAGTGTTACATGACCTACTTATGACTAACATTCATGGCTTCTAATGCAAAAATTTGCATTTAAACATGCTGTATTTGTTTCCAGGTGGGCTAGAGAGCCAGAAATGTCTGACACATTTTGAACACTGAAGAACTGAACAAAGAACTTCTTGTGTGGGGTGGGGGGAGTTTATAAAATTAACAGCAATTACCTGGAAACATTCTGTCCTGGTTTACTTATCTTGACCTATGTTTGTTTATTTGTTTGTGTGCCTGAACGAGTTCTTGTAAGCACATGTATAATTCTACTTAATGCAGCTCTGTCTATATCATATTTAGTCACTATTACTGTATTTATCTCAGGGATCACACGCAACCCTGATTAGAACGATAAGCAGGAGAGGCTTCATGCCTCCCAGCCTCCTGCAGCTAAAATCAGCTACTGGTGACACTTCCTCTTGACAACCCCCACTCTGAAGAAGGTCTGCAGCAAAACAGAGTGCTTACCAAAAACCCATAAATGAAGAGGTGGGGAAGTGGTAGCCAGAAAGATTCCTTTTCTCTTGATAAGTTTCTGAAACATTGTAATTATTTTACTATTCGATTCAGAAAAGGGACACCATAAGCAGGCATGATCACAGGCAAGAAGTTTTATGTGGATGCTGCTGTATAGCTTTGTGAAATTCATGACTGGAAGGATACTCTTGGTCATGGAGTCCAGTTCCTGCTGTTGTAGCCATCAGATCACTTAATCCCTCCAGTAAAACAATCCTAATGATTTAAATATCACAATCCTTGCTAAGCATAGGCTTTTTCTCGCTCACTTCTATTCTAGATTACTTCAGATCCTTTGTTGGTTTGAAATCATGATCTTATTCTATAGCCAGGCTGTATCTGTTTGGTCCTGTGATAATGCTGTCCTTAGTGTTTCTCCTATCCTGACACTCTCTCCCTTTTCCCCAGCTTGTCCTGAAAGAGAGATCATAATCTCTGGCAAATTTTGGTTGATAGTTGTTGGTTTGGGTTTTTTGTTTTTGTTTTTTTTAATAATAACTAACCCAAGCTCTTCTAAGACGGAAAATTCTCAGACCCTTACGTTAGCCCAGCCCTAGAGCTCAGTTCAGTGTACGTGCTAGGCAAGCAGTGCAAACAGTGTTCCTCCAAAATTCTTTTAATTTTTCTAGAAATAGAAACTGTTTTTGTTTATTAGTGGTCTCTGTCTACAAACTCACTCCATGTTTTCTGGGTTTCAGGCTCCTTGGAGCATCACACTCCTCAGAGCAGTGCTGGGCTCATTTGCTGTGTTCAGGTAACAGCAAGTATTGCAAACTGAAAACATCTTTTAAAAACACCATGTATTGCTGAGTAGATCAGGTCCATATTCTTCGTATTAAACTTTGCCGTAAGAATACCAAATCAGAAGCTTTCAGTGAAAAAGTATAATTTTAAATTAAAACTTCAACAGGAGAGAATTCACAGAATGGAATTTCTAATTAAAAAAAAAAAAGAGTGAGTCCAGCTTAACACTGTACAGAGGTAGAGTTCCATATTGCAGAAGAGACACTTCAAACATCCTTACACAACCCTTGTGTGAGCTGGGGTAATGACTAGGTCCTAAGTATTCTACATCTCTCAATGAATGCTTTGACCAGAAGCATATCAGTTATTCTCTGTTTCTCTTTCCTGAATATGCAGAAATTATGTCTGCTCCAGGAGGCCCCTGAGCTGCAAATATCTGGAGGCTGAGAATGTTTTCAGAGAAGAATATCTATGCTCTATTGCTATGATTTTCTCTAAGCATCTGGTTTTGGTTGCTGTCAGAAATGAGATACAGGGAAACATGAACATTTTTTCCAACCCACTGTGGCTCTCTGCTGCTCTTAAATTGTCATAAACCAGATGCCAAAAATGCAGAAAGATGAAACACTCACCCTTTCACCCACCCTTGATCAAATTGCAGGAATTAAAGATTTCCTTTAATGCAGCTCGTGCTTTAGATTCCTGTACGAAGTATTATTTACTGCCACGAGAAGACCAGTTCCTATAGAAGAAATTATATAGCTGAGCTGGTGCCCTGAGAGATTCAAGATAAGCTTGCATCACACTTGCAGAAGCAAGTAGGTAAAGCTTCAACCTGCTGGTACAAATACTGACAAAACTGCTCCTAAAAACTGTTCTGTTTCAGATATTATCTGGAATGGGAGGAGTTGTGTGGCAGCTGGGCCTCCGGCTGTGTATTACTGCTGTGCTGCTCTTTGGTGGAGGAGGAGGGAGAGGTAAGAGGAGATCTGGAACAGGTTCACCATAGGAAAACAGGCACATACCTGTGCTCATTTTTCATTCACAGACTCTTAAATATGCAACCCAAGATCTTGCCCTTTCCTGGGTCCCAGGAACCAGTACAGCTGGCTGGTAATGCCAAGCCTAGGGAACTGAGCACATACTGGATAAGCTGGGCAGCAGAAAAAGTGTAGCTACTGCCCAAGGTCCCTGCCCTAAGATCTTACACTCATCTCATGCAGTGAAGTGTGGTACAAGAGAGGAAGAACATGATGGGGAAGATTAGATGCAGTGTCAGTAAAGGAAGTACTAGCAAGTAATGCATTTATTTGATGTACTGAGCAAGGCCTCATCCAGTGATACATGAATCCAGCTCTGGTCTCCTTCCTCTGCAGAGCTCTGTGGCAGCCTGAGCTGCCTGAATAACTACATAACTACTGTGAACTGCACGTGGGTGACAGAGAAGCCCGTGGGTGATGGACCTTTCCACCTGCATTTCACCAAGTAAGAGCCACATACCGAGCGCTGCCTGTGGCAGCCCCAGCCCTGGCATGGGCAGGATGGCATGGAAAAGCAGAGATGGGGTCCAGCTGTGGGCTTTGCTCCCTCCAAAGCAGGAAGAGACCTGTGGCACAGCTACCTTTGCCACCCCATCACCCCAGACCTGGGCTACCTTGGAAGCTGCTCCCTTTTGTGGGGAACCAGCAGTAGGACAAGAGGGCATGGTCTTCAGCTGTGCCAGGGGAGGTTTAGGTTGAATAATAGGAAAAAATTTTTTACAGAGAGAGTAATCAGACATTGGAATGGGCTGCCCAGGGAGGTGGTGGATTCACCGTCCCTGGAGGTTTTTCAGATGAGACTGGATGTGGCATCAGTGCCATGGTCTGGTAACCACAGCAGTGTTAGACCAAGGGTTGGACTTGATGATCTCGGAGGTCTTTTCCAACCTGGTCGATTCTGTGATTTAGAATATTATCTGAATAGTGTTTCCTCTAATGGAAACAATAGGGTGAATAGTTTGCTATGTGACAGGATAATTTGAGATGAATGTGTTTAGATTATGCAATAACATTGTCTTGACCACCAGTAACTATTACATGAGGGTAAGCCATGCTGACGTTAGATGCCTCATTCTGGTAGGGTTAAGTCAAAAATAGCCTAGCTCTAAATAATACTGGGGTTTAGATCTATGAAGAACTGCCAAGCTGATAAACTGTGATATCCCCGTTTCTTGTGGGATCACATGCAACGTGAAAAATCTGCTAATAAATGGCTACACCACAAAACAACAAACTAACTTCCAACACGTTTTGCTGTCAGTACTGATGTTTGTTCCTAGCAAAAGAGGCCTTAATGTACAACTCATTGCTTCTGTGCTGTGCAGTAACTGTCCACCCACTTCTTCCCCCCTACCCAGCTGCTTTCCTGGCAATGACATGCAGCCCTCCCACTTTCAGAGGGGGCAGATATTGGGCTCTGTATGCAGCTCCTTGAAGGTCTGGTGCTTTCAGCAGCAAGGTTATGAAGGCATCTCCTTCCTCCCTGTTCAGCCCTGCCACCCAGCCAGCTTTAGGATTGCTTTCTGTGCTCTCTGCACTAAAGAGGTTCATGGTCTTCGGGAGCGTGGTGGTGTGCTAAGCTGCCACATGTTCTTCATAAACTGAAAAAACACTTCATTGTATGCCTTCAAAGAAACTTTCGGCCTTTTTATTCTTCTAGCCTCTGGTCAAAGGGCCACAACGCCAGCTGCAAACTGACTGCCACAGAGAGCATGCAGAATCAGTACCACTGCACATTTCATTTAGCCAGCCAGATCTTGGAAACAGATGGTTATAGAGTCTCTCTCCAAGGAAACTTCTTTGGACGTAATCACAAATACATTACCTTTCCAGTGTACAATCCCCGCAAGCACAGTAAGTATGAACAAGGGCAGGTGTGAGCTGTGGCTCTGCCCAGCAGCTTTGGGGTAGGTCTGATATGCTCTCTAACAAAGGGTGTCTCAAAGACAGCAAGTGGAAACAATGAAGACAAGCCAGACTGTCCATTCCTGGAGAGTGTGCTGTGTGGACTGTACCAGTGAGGATGCAGTCCCTGAGTCTCTCCATTCTGACCTTTCTAGGACTTTAGAGAGGGCTGGCTCTGGAGCATCTTTCAAGAAGACTTCACACTTGCATCATGTTTTCTTGTGCTATAGATAATTTACAATTAGATTGCCACAATTGTTTGTTTTGTTGTTTTACTTTTTCCTGAGAAATTATGTAATGAGAAATCAAAGTCATGGATTTAATCGAATGTCCTGTGGCCTGGTACTTCAGAGAAATGCTCTAATATCTGAAATACTAGTATCTAGTATGTGTGGTATGTTTTTAGGGCAGAATGTGACATCCAGAGTGGTTCTTTGCTTGCAAGATTATCCCCAGAGACTGCTGGAGTTATCATTAATTTATGTCAGTTCTGTTGCTGCTCTGATCCAACCTGGAAACTAATTTGGTCTACTTCTGGTCTTAGTATCACTCTTCGGACCAAGCTTTATCTTCCAAGACTTTAGTCAGCCTGGTATCATGCATCTCCTTTTGTGATGTTCCAAATATTGTGAAAAAACCTGCCTCCTCTATTTACAGTAAAACTTGATCCACCTTTGAACCTCCAGAGCAATGCCACTGCCAGCAAGTGTCAGATATGGTGGAGTGTGTGGAATGTTCCTTGGTACCTCGTTGAAATTCTCCAATATGAACTGCAGTATAAGGAGTACAGCATGTCCTGGGAGGTAATGGATGAGACACATAGTGATGCTGCCTTGCTCTTTGGGCACAACAGCCTTGCTAATCAGCTCAGGGCTCTCTGCCAGCTGACTCTTTTAGTCTGGCCTTTCTGGTTTCCCATATGAAGTCTGAAAGATTTTATATAAATCAACTCTGGAGATCAATAACTCTTCTCATGACCCCTACATTCATAAGTCACCCATCCTCATGCAGGCCCTCTTCTTGCATCTAAGAAAAGAGAATTTGGAAAAGAAAAGGGAAAAAAAGACAACAAAAAGAGTATTTAAAAGACCATCCCTTTGCCAAGCCTTGTTAACAGAAATACTTTGCAATACTTTTCAGACTGCATTGAACAAGACACCATCCAGTTCACTGTCACAGATAGAAATTGAAGCAACAGAGCTTCGCAGTGGCATTGCTTACATTGCAAGAGTTCGCTGCAAAGTTTCTGAAAATGAGAATTCCTACCACAGTCAGTGGAGTGAGTGGAGCCAGACAACGGTGTTTCAAAGAGCAGGTACAAAGAATGTTGTTTTCATCTTAATTCATTTCATGTCCATGTTCCAAAAAAAAGGAAGATATGTGGAAAAATGGAGCTTTACAAAACAGAACTAGCTTTCTTCAAGTATTCATAGCCAAGTTACTTTCCTTGAGGACTTTAGCAGCCTGTTTAATTTGGATTGCTTGGTTATTTGGAGTTCTATCTTGACTTCTAGACTTTTGCTAAAAATTTTTGTGCTGATTGTTTTCCTAGATGTACCAAAACTGTCTGAGAAGATCTTAAATACCACTATGCAGCTCTTGTTCATTCCTCTGAGTTTGGGCACTCTACTCTATTTATTCTGGAACTGCAAACTTTCTTCAAGGTATGTGATAGTTTTTCATTAAGTTCCCCTTGATCTTTATGGCCTGAAGAGGATAAATCAAGAGTTGTTATATCCCTTTTCCTTCCTGTTTCTCCTACACAGGCTCAGTCATTGTCAAAACCTCTTTTGACAGTCGTGGGACATGACATATTCCTTGGCTGATGATAGTTAATGACCCACTAGACAGTCCTTAAGGAGACCAAAGTACCCTTGTGACTCCCAAACTCAGCTGAAACTCAAGGATGAGGGTCTCTTGGAGTTAAAGAAATTTAAAGCCATGGAAAATTCTTGTTAAGCTTCATGTAGATAAATTAAAAGTGCAAGTACCTAGCAATCCATAAAGGTGGTTAAACTGATGTCAGTGCTAAGCTACTCGTGACATACCTGGCAGCAGTCGGTATGTAAAATACCAATATAGGCAAGCTAGACTGACTCAGATTCTGTTGAGATCAAGTTTACAGAGAACAAAGTGGTTTAGAACCTTGGTTCAACCATCTTCTGCCATTTTTTATGCTGTCAGAACAAAAGTAAATCTCCTACCTCTTTTTTTTTTCTGCCTTGACGTACATTATTATGCTCCATACACACATCATTCTTAGAGAAACAGAATACTTGACAAAATGCGATAAAGTATTTTACAGGATAGACTCTAATAAATGGGCAAGAATGTCTGGCAGAATTTCTCTGTCTAAATATAATGAAGCTAGAATTCTCTAAAACACTTCCAGAAACAGTGGTTTAGATCAAGTAAGTTGATAAACAAATGTTTCAATATCTTGGTGCATATAATGGGTAATAGACCAGTAATAAGTTTTTGGATATTCCTAAGAAACTTTTAAGACTGCTTCAGGGTAGAAACATTAAATGCATGCATAGGTAGCAGACAAACGATTGCATGAGATGTCAGAAATCATGGTAAGTGTGGAGGTTGTGTCCAATCAGTATCATGGAGACAGAATACAGAAAAATTTTCTGGGTTTTTTAAGAGTTGTTTTCTCACTTTAGGGCAAAAAGTCTCACCTGCTTTAACATTCCCACGCCAGCTGCTTTCTTTCAGCCACTCTATAGTTTGCACAATGGGAATTTCAAGGTAAGAAATAAGTTTAATTCCTTTCTTATGATCCTCAGTTCATGATGGGAGGATTTTTTTTTTTCTGGGATTAATCATTCTAGCTCCTGAGCAAAGTTACTGACAGGTGGTTCTGCTCTTCCTGAGAGTTTACAGTTTCTCAGTTTCTTGTCTCCACATACTAGCTGACCAGCTAGTCCAACTTCTCACTCCTTAGAAGTAGAACCCCTCTAGTCACTTTGAACTCTGGCTGAATCTAGAAGGTGCACCCTGTCCTTTCAAAGCCAAAGCAATACAAGTAGCTTGCATTATATTCTGGAGGTGAAGTCTTGTAAAATTTCTTGTAAAGCTTTGTGAAATTAGCAGCTAGATTGTCTACCCTATTACTCTAACTTGGCCTGTTAGATTTGCACTAAACCTCTGGATTATTGTGCCAAAGCCATAAACACAGAATATTTTGGAATAACTATGAAAAATGACCCAAACTTATTGATCCTTTCACTAGGACTGGGTTGGACCTAATGAGGCTTGTAGCCAATTTGGAAGAGAAGAGGCCAGCAACTCAAGCACAGTGACTGCAGACAGAGTTTCTGATCTAAACACCCAGGAACTGATTTCCCAGATCTCCTGGAAACCTCTAGAAAGCACAAATCTGGTTGCTGCAGAAGAAAACTTTGTATTTGCCCCAGGTCCAAGCCAGCAATATGTCCCCAGTAGGTATATAAGAGCTGAAGAGATAGAAGTGAGGCCAGGACTATTGTTTGCACCGAACCATGCTGATGACACAGTTGGCCTGAAAATCTCTGAGATAATTAAAGACAATTCTGAGAGCCCTAGCATGGGAAGGAATTATTCCTCTCACTCACAGCATGGAAAGGGTGACTTTCTTATGCTTCAGGAATCTTTGGAGATAGAAGATGTGTCCTTCAGTGGCAGTGACTATTGTACCTTGTGTGATAATGATACCACAGGAGGTCTGATTCCTGCTGAACCCCTGAAGCTCTCCGATGGCAATAGTCTTGTCAAACATCAGAATGATCAGTGACCTTCCCTGAGAAATACTGCCTACAAAGATTCTGGTGCTCTTCTCTCACCTCCCAACATTGTCTTCCTAAGTGGCTTAAACGGTGACTGTGCAGACAATTGCAAACTTTTAAAATAAATCTTCAATTCCTGTACTTCAGAAGAAGATTGTGACCAAGTCCTCTGGCTAGCAAATACTACCCCTACAGGCATGGCAAAGCCCAACTCCAGCAACATCTGTTGTCTCAGAGATACATTACCATGCCCTTCCCTGAATTAACCTCCTGCCAGCAGAGGTCCAGTAACCGCCGGTCTAAGGAGGCAGCAGCAGACCCGCTGTTTTTCCTCAGGAAGAGCTATTGGAATTGTGTGCCTCTTGGAAGCAGCAATATTTGCAATGTGATGAACCATGATTTAAACTCCATAATTTCTTAAAACTATGCATAATTCTTCATAGAATCACAATAAACGATTTTCGCTAAAGAAGGTAATTTTGCTTCTTAATGCATTGATGACTTCAAGTGGTTTCTGATTTGATCAGAATTTGTAATTGCTCTATTTAAAGATCATCAGACAGTGGACCTTGATCTTTATTATCGTGAAAGGCTCTAACTTTTTATTTTGCAATAACTAAGCCTCATGTACTGCTTTGATTTTAACAAAAATTTATCTCAAGGTTAAGTGGCTGGGCTGATCTAATGGAGAAAGATGAAAAGCAAGAACAGCACACATGAGGCTTACTTAATCACAATACAGGCCAGGCCTACTGGCTCTCCAAGGTGATGAGTCCTTTGTCTTAACTGCACAACAGGTACAGTCTTTCTGAGCTGGATATCTAGAGATTTACTTTCTGTCCTAGAAAATACTATACACAATTAATTTACCACCAAGCAGATTTCTGGATTCTTAGTTGGATCTCCTCAATTTAATAGGCTCAACAGTTTTAGAAAGCATAGTGAGATATGTAGACATGCATCTAAACTAGCTGGCACATGCATATATACAGTCACATACATTTATTCCTCTGTCTTTGGAGTGCTTCCCTTGTCTCTCTGCTGACCATTAGCACTGAATAGTTTTGACAAGGCAAAGAAAGATTTCATTTATAAGTAACAAAGTAGGTTGAGACTTCCTTCCCAAAAAGCATGCTAGGCCAGGGAATTGTTGTGAGGAGTCTTCAACTGTGAGAAAAACAGGAACAGAAGGAGAAGTTCACATCCAATTTGCATGACAGCCATAGAAGGTAACAGCAGTGATTTGTTTTCAGTGTTGTAAGCAAAGGGTTTACTTGATATCTGAAAATATTATCCCATTTATGGTCCTTTGTGATTTTTAACTTGTGAAAACTGTATTCAAGTGTGCTTCTTGTACTATACCTCAATCTAATGGCAAGAGAAGAATGTGCTGTTGCTGTCATTAAGAGTTGCTATAATTTCCTCAGGATAAGAAAATCATATAACAAGACTACACACCTGAAGGATTTTGACAATCCTCAACTTTTAGACCCCATGGTGTGGTTTGATGTAGTGTCTCAAATTTCAAATCTTCAGAATCAGAGGGATGCTTTCTGAAATTGTCAGATCAATTGTATCTTAAATCTCTCAGATCTTGATAGCCCTTGCTTATGAACATGTGTGCACAGAAAGTGAACCAGTTTCATAAAATCTTGCTCAGTTAAGAAGGTATTCTGTACTAGGAGTATTAGCAAAATCAGAGTGGGAACGATTATATTCAGATATGGTAAGGAGCAGCAGGTCAGCCTATGGAAGGGAGAACAAAAAACTTCATGAGATAAAGAAGAAAAAGAAAACAGAGAGATTGAATGTAGTCAGAAATTGCTTGAGAGAAATGAAAAGTCAAAGATGATGCTGCCTGTGTCCATTAGGGCAGGACAGGAAGACTATAACAACTGAGTCTGCAGGTGATGAGAGGCTGATGGTTAAAAAGCTGCAATAATATTCCAGCATCAGCAGTTCTCCAGATGAAACAGCTTTCACCTGCTTCTGCTTTTATGGAGTTACTTATAAATGTTAGTTGTTGTCGCTAGAAAAAAAGAACAAAATACCTCTGCTTTACAATTAGGTCCTTGGAACAATCAAAGCCTCATTTTTATTCAGCCAAAATGAAATACTACAAATTTTCTACAAAAGTAGTCTATAAAACTCCTTTTCCCCCCTGTCCTTTTGCTTTGTGTTTTTATTTTAAGGTTTTGTGTTCATTTTTTGTGTGTGTCATGTTTGAGACTGCTGTTAGGATCAAGCTATGTTTTTTAAAGATTCTTCTAGAATCTCTGAACTATTCTAAGGCTGAGTTTTGCCTCTAAGTATCCTTCCAGTGGAAGACAGAGAACTACAATCTAGTAATGAGACATAATATGGGCTCTGGTCAAGCATGTGAAACCTTTCATATCCTGGGACTACCAAGTGCATGCTGTGTGTATCACCTGCAACCAAAACAAAGTGGCCAGCATTTTCATGTGAGTCTGACAGAACTATCATGTAATATTATTATAAGTCTGCACTTCTCTGTTGCTTCCTTTCTTTGTGTTCACAACTCTACGTTGTGTAATGTTTGAAACAGCTCTAAACTTAGCTCTGTGCAATCCATACATTGTACCAGTTCTATGATAAGCCTGATACTTTTTGACCCTTACAAAAATATGCATGGACATAAACAAACATAAATCCAACTGGTCAATCTGCTGTGTGGACCATTGTGATATTGTCTAGAAAAAAATTTTGGCAAATGAAATGGAAAAGAATCTGCCTTTTGACCAGGAGGATCTCTTTGAAGAGCAGCGTTCAGTAGCCACAAACACAGTTACAGCATTAATCTGGGGACAGAGTGGCTGGAGAGCAGCCAGACAGAGAGGGACCTGGGAGTTTGGATTGACAAAAAGCTGAACATAAGCCAGCAGTGTGCCCAGGTGACCAAGAAGGCCAATGGCATCCTGGCCTGTATCAGGAACGGTATGGTCAGCAGGTCCAAGGAAGTGATTCTTCCCCTGGACTCAGCACTGGTGAGGCCACCTCTGGAGTGCTGTGTCCAGTTCTGGGCCCTGGAGCAGGTCCAGAGGAGGGCAACGAGGCTGGTGAAGGGACTCAAGCACAAGTCCTATGAGGAGAGGCTGAGGGAGCTGGGGCTGTTCAGCCTGGAGAAGAGGAGGCTCCGGGGAGACCTCCTCACTCTCTACAACTCCCTGACAGGAGGGGGGAGCCAGGTGGGGGTTGGTCTCTTTTCCCAGGCAAAGATCAGCAAGACAAGAGGGCTGGGTCTCAAGTTGTGCCAGGGGAGGTTTAGGTTAGACATTAGAAAGAAATTCTTTACAGAGAAGGTGGTCAGACATTGGAATGGGCTACCCAGGGAAGTAGTGGATTCTCCGTCCTTGGAGATTTTTAAAGAGACTGGATGTGGCACTTAGTGCCATGGTCTGGGAACTGCAGCGGTAGTGGATCAAGGGTTGGACCTAATGATTTCGAAAGTCGTGGTGGGCGGGGTCCCCACTGGGTCCGGCGGGCGCGGGCCGGGGCGACGCTCGCACACGGTCTGACAGGGCGCCGTTAACGGGCCCCGCGGGCTCGTGCGGGCCACGGGACACAAGGACCTGTAGGAACTGCCGCGGGAGGGAACCCCAGTTCCCAGAGCGAACACCCGCCCCGGAACCGCCGCGGTGACGCACCCCAGCCCCGGGCTGCGCTCCCGGGGCCCCGCCCATGCGGTGACGTCACTGCCCGCCCCTCCCTCGACGTCGTGGCATGAATCCGGATGTGAGCGCGCGGGGAGGGGCGGCCCCGCCCTTTTCCGCCCTCACCTAGCGCAGCCTGCGAAGCGTCACCCCTACAACTGCTCATGCTCGGTCCGGCTCGGGCGCGGAGGCTGCCGGGGCCGCCCTGTCCCGGCCCGCGCGTGAGCAGCAGCTGCGGCCTCCAGTGAGCGCGCGGGGCGCGCGGAAGTCCCGCCCGCGGGGGGATTGTTGTGGTGACGTCACGGGCGGGGGACGCGGGTGCCCCTTTGGCTCGGGCTGGGCCGAGCGCCGGGCGCGGAACGGGCGGGGAGCGACCCCGGGCCGGGCGGGCCATGGCCAGCACCGGCAGCCCCCTGGTGAGTCCGGGCGCGGGGGGCGGCCCGCAGGCCGGGCGGGCCATGGCCTGCACCGGCAGCTCCCTGGTGAGTCCGCCCGGGGCCGCGGCCCGCGGGGTGCTTGCGGAATAAGTAGGCCCAGGCGCCGGGACCGGCCCGTGAGCGGTGGCCGCCCGTGCCCGGCGCTCTGCTGGCGGCGGGGCGCGGTGGAGTTTCGCTGGCTGCGCGCCGCCTGCGGCCGTTGGAGCAAGGCGGGCGGGCGCTGCCCTCTGCGGGGCCGGTCTCGGCGTTGCTGCTCCCAGTCCTCCTTCCGCCCCCCGCTCCTGGGTCGCCGCGGGCCTTGCGTGAGGGCCCCGCTCCCCGCCCGAGCTCGGTCCTTCCGCGGGAGGAGGCGAGGCCTTGGCCGAGAGTGAAGGGGCCGCCCCGCGGCCTCCCGCGGAGCTCCGTTGCCGGTTCCGGGTACGGGCCGTTGGCGGAGCTTTGCCGGCCCTCTCCCACGGGGAGAGCCGGGGCTGTTACCCTGGGGGAGGCAGCTGTTACTCTGCAATCGAGTTCTTTTGTAGTGGGAACAAACGGGTGAGGAAGATCGGGAGGGTCACAGTAGGACGCCGTTTCAGAGTTGTTTACGTTAGTCTGACACTGTAAAGCTGTGACGTTTTGTGTACACTGACTAATATAAGATGGAGTTGTAGCCGGTACGCAGGTGTGGTAATGGTAAATCTTCACGCTGTAGGTTGTACAGTTTACTTAGTGTAGACCTTCACTCGTGAAAAGAAAAATAACCCCCAGCTTTCACTGATGTTGGTGTAACTTAACCGGCAGTGCTGCGTTCCTTATCCTTGTGTGCGTGCTGCTGTGCTTTTAGATCATGTGTTGTTTCTGTCAGTTCCAAGCTGCCAAGCTCCACTCTGCAGCACTCTTCTGTGTGCAGACTGGCATAGCCGTGGTGATTGTTGACATCCTGTTTCACTGTGCTGTGCTCTTCATGCTCAGTGATTTTTTTCATTAGGGTGTTGCACATAATCATATTTGTTGACTGAAGAATGGAAATATTGCATGGAATAACCCTACAGAGCTCATGAGATGCTGCATCAAGGACTATGAAACAAACCAATGTTTGGTTATTAAAGGCATTAATTTTGCTATTTGATGGAGCTCTATATAGCTGTTTCGTAGCATCAGAAATTATTTCTGTTTACTTGGACTCTTTTAAACAAGGAGTATGCTTCCCTTTGTGCTTCTGCCTTTGCTTATTGCCTGTCTTTTGAGGTTTTTCTCTCCAAAGTACTTGCATTTCTGTTCCTTTTCTAGATACAGTGTAAGTCCCTGCCCATAAGAGAAACATGCAGAGGGAGGAAAATTAAGAACAAAGTTGACAACCATTTTTGTAAAAATTAAGAGTTTTTTTCAGGGTAATTTCTTTAATTCCTTCTCTTCCATTTTGTTTAATATTTCTCTGGTCAGGTGAGTGTACTGACAGGCAGCACCAGATAGAGCTGGCTCGATTCAGCTGTTTTTTTAATGCAGGTGATATCACATATGGGAAATGCGGTATTTCTGAGGCTCTGAGCAAGTTACTGTTAATGTTTGTGTGATCGAGTTAATGATTTGCGTGATGGAGTTCTGTGATTATTTTATTGTCAATGCATAAGATGGAATGGGAGGGAGGGGAATAGAACGCAGCTTTGAAAGGAATATTCCAGCAATTCTCTGCCAAACCAGTTAATTTCTATATTTTTGTATGTGAGGACAATTCCAAAAACATTCTACTATTTTCTGAAGATGTGGTAAAAAAGGAGGGAATTGTACTTTTAAGAGGGAAAAAATTTTAGTGCTGCTTTAGTTGCAGAGATCAGTGTGGTCTTAGTTTTTGCTGTTAATGCCTTCATTGTAAGTATATTGGGTGTCAAATCAAGAAGTGCCCTTTCTCTCAAAATGAAGAGTCTGCGAGTATGGTAATTTATGTCTTCTTTTGCAGCACATCTTCACTGGAATGTTTAGCTGCTCTAGCAATTATTAGATTCTACCAGTGTTTCTGACTTGATAAAACCTCTAGTGTAGTCATGGATCTGTCCAAACAAAACTGCTAGCTGCCTTTTTTTTTCCCTAGTGGAACTAATATGAACTACACTTTTTAAGTAACTGGATTCTCAATAGAGTAAGTTCTGCATCTATGCTAAGAATTAGATTAGGCTATATTAAGAGTTATGTTTGTAGTTATTTGTAGCTGTAAAATTTCCAGATAGGCTTGAGAGGTTTTCCCTACATACCTATCTAGTTAATATTCTCTTCTCTTGAGTTTTCAGCATAAAGCTATGATTAGTGCTTATCACTCATGTGTAGGCTTTTAATTGGGATAATTTTTCTGTAAATCCCTTACCAGAGCAGGCTGCAGGAATAGAAAATAGTAAAAGAGGTGGATGTTGAAGAGGTACTCAAAGGTTGAAAAACTGAAAGTTTTAAGAGAGCAGTTTTATATACATTCATATTTCCAATGTAAGAAGTGCTTGTAGCTCTTAGAAAGGAGATGATCCACGGAATAATCTGGGTATAATAACAATGTTCAATTAAACAATGATTCCACTGTGGAGGTAGCCTGTTTACTTTAAAGCAAATTGTTTTTTGGGTTAATGATCCATTACTTACAGTACCAGAAGTAATGCCTGTTTCTTGTAGCTCTTGAAACTCAATAATTAGATTGCTGTAGCTTGCCATTGTAAGACACCCAGCAGTCTTGGGCTCATTGCACTTCCCTAAAGCAGATCAACTGGAAAGCAGCAGTGCAGGAAAAACTTGGAAAGAGATGCTGACTATTGAAACTCTTGCAGGAATTTTTGTACAGAAGGCATGAAACCAGGGGCACAATCACTTTGTTGGACTGAAAAATGTAGTAAACTGGCAAAGTAATAAAAATAAGTTTGATCTATGAAGATGAGAAATATTTTAGTAACCCTTGTTTTTTTTTTTACAGTAAACTTGTATTTTATATAGTTATTTTTTCTCTAGAAAAACTGTAGGGATTGCTGTAGAACTAGCACATCTCTGGCATCAGAAAATATGCAAGTGAACTTACAGTATGTTTGAAAGATAAAATCCTTTTCCAAGTTCCTTGTATTGGAGCTTTCTGAAGAATATGTGTGAAGCCAAGGAATCACTGTTTCTGGTATTTCAAATAAGAAAATCTTTCTTTGCAAGTGGCCAAGTTAGATTATGTGTATGTAATAAAGAAGCAAAAAAGGGGAAGGAGCTGATTGTTCTCCCTCCTCACTTCCCTTTCTGACATCTTGCAGTTAAGCTTGTGGAAAGTTACCACAGTCTAAAGTGTTTGAAAGGACTGAACACAACCTGCACACAGTTAGCTGTTTGGTCTAGAACCTTATTTTTAACATCTTATGGATTCTACTCAACAACGCTGGAGGAAATAACTGTTCTGCTGTGTGACTAAATACTGAACTTGAGAGTTGCTTTCTGCTTTAAAAAACAAGCTGTAGATACTTCACCTGGCAAATACTTTATAATTCTTTATGGTGAAAAATGACAAGGATTAACTTGCATAGCACATTCTTCTGAAAAGAAAGTATTAAATTTGGTGTTTGGTTCTTTAGTAATCCTGCAGAAATTTAATTTACAATTTTTGACTGTGCCATGGATCCTTTATAGACTCTATCTATATACTGCCACCTCCGTGTGGCTTCTTCTCTGTTCTTCACACCAAACCGTTCTCTTTGCCTCCTCAAGCTGCTGGCGAGGAGCCTGGCATTGGAAGTCCTTCTGTGTGTTAGTGGGCCCCATCCCTGCTGTGCAGCACCTGAACATCCTGGTGCCTCAGGAGTAGCTGCTGGTGTAGCCTGGGATCTATAGACTACTGCGATCACAGATGGCTTTTGTTTTCTTGTGAGCTAGCCTGGATCTGTTTTATGTGAGATGAATTCTCAATGGCTTGTTTACATTATAGCTATTTGGGCCATAGACTGACTTTAGTTTTTTTTATTTGGGCCATAGGCGGACTTGGAGATTTTTGTGGTTTCCTGTTTCTGATTTGTTTTGAGGCTCAAGGTGGTGAAAGGAGGCCTTAAATAATCTCTGTCCCTGAAGGTGCTTGGAACTTAAGTGCTTCACCTAGCAGTAGAGGAGGTTAGAGTGTAACTGGCTGATATGCAGGTTCTTACAAATCCTTTCAATTAGCTTTAATCCCTACCTGAATTTGGAATTAGAAGCCTGGAAATTAGTGGCAGGAAATGCCACTGTATGTAAGGTGGTCAAATTTAGAGAAGGGCATTAACTAAAATCTTGAATCAGCATTGCTCTGTATGTGAAAAATTAATTTCTATAGAAACAAAATCAGTCTTGTAGATAAAATACCTTTATTCCCTAAATGAAGAATCAAAACAGTCTCATAATGCAGAGGTGTTCTCTTTGCTTCCAAATCATTGAGCCTATTTGCTATATTTTTACTGATATAACATGAAACTGATATCCTCATTACTCACTTATGTATGAACTGTGTTATGGATTTACTGCACAAAGCAAAGAACATCAGTAGACAAACAGTACTTCTGTTTCCCACCATCACAAAGGTGCCAGCCATTTTAGGTAAAACAGCGTCTTTGAATAATTATCTGTTCCAAGCTTTTCCCTTCCACTAATTCATATAATATTTAATCGTGGAATGTATTACCAAGACATGATTTTTAAAGATCTCTTCTTGTCTTTTAAATTATGGTTATTTCTATGAAGATATTTTGTTAAGAGATTTTTTGAGGGGACAGTTTTATGCAGTGCTTCAATGAGTGCTTACCGTCCAACATTTGAGAAACTTCAAATAACAGTGGGCATGAGGGTGAGCATAGTTGTTTTGGTGGGTCGGCTCCTAGACTTGTTTAATCAGTTAGCATAGCATTCTGTTTAAACAACAAAAAATCCTCCTTTTATATAGCTGAATGCTTTTGAAATTTACATGATTTATTCATAAAAATGGTCTATTAAGCAACAGTTTTTCATGTGGCAACTTCTGAGATCGAAAAATGTCACATCAGATAGATGTATGACTTCAGATTCTTTTGCAAAACAAATTTGTGTTAAAATAGTTTTTATAATTGAAATATGAGATTTTAATCTGTTCATTTAAATGTAGTAATTGGTAACCATTTATGAACCTTGATCAAAGTATAGATTTTGACAAATTGTTTGGCTTCAGACTGTTTTGCTGACTAATGGTCAGTTTCTTCAAGATGTGTGGAATTGATGGGCAGTTTGTTGGGTTATGAGCTAAATTCTAAGTTCTCTGCAGTCATCTTTGCATACCATTTGATGATGAGGTTTGAAGGAGTGCTGATGCAGCTCTATGCAACATAAATGCAAACCACTGTGCTAGAGAAGACTAATGTTTGATGTTAATGCTTTTTAAATATCTACAATTAATACTCGGAGTAGAGCTTGTCTGCTGCAATTTGAAGAAAATGGCTTATTATGATCTTCAAAGAACTTTTCTGTAGAAAAGAGCATCCTGTTGTCTCAGGAAAATATCTTTGTAACATAGTATAGTTTTTAATAAATGCCTTTTTTTTTTTTTGGAGATAAGTGTTTGCTCTTAGAAATCCTGTTGAACTTCTGTCAAGCTGAAACTGAGCAAAATACATGTTTGTAAATACCTCCAAATTACTATGTTATTTTAATTTAATTTAATGTGGCTGTATATACTAGAGTGTCAAAGTTAACTGGTTAGGTTAACTTGTTAGGTTAACCACAATTTACTAGCTCTGTGGTGCATTCAGAAGTACTGCTGAGGCTTGGTTTAATCTATGTTTTGTTCCATCCATTACATGTTTGATTTTAGGTTATAATGACAAGACAGTGACAGCATCTAATGACACTTTTTAATGAATGTTTTTTCTCTTTAGGCAAGTATCTTCATTCCTTAGAGGTAATAATAATGTTGGCAGGTAGTTGTATTGTTAAATTCTTTAAACTATCTGACAGACTTCTAAGCATATATAAATGGAAACTGGCATGCAATGGAGTTTGATAAATTATTCAGTATATTGTTTCTCTACACACAAACGTACAGTTGGTTAACAGAAAGAGGATGCTGTTGGTCACTTAGGGAAAGTCTGACAATCTGTTTTTAGGCAGAAGTCCAGAGCAGAAATAGACATGAGCATGTAAGGTCTGAGAATTGATGTTTGCTGCAGTTTATGAGAGCACACTATCTAATGTTGCTCTGGCTTGGGTTCATTCAGGGCACTCTCTCTGGTGTACTCACAATTTATGAAAGGAAAACTGGTGTTAAATATTGATAGGGATCACACAATAGTCATTACAGTTTCTGCAAAGCACTCCTGTGTGGGATTGGTATATATTGGGAAGTGCAACCTGTACTGTGCTCTTTGCACTGAAAGGTGAGGCTTTTAGTTGGATTTTCTTATTCTGAATTAGTGTTTCTTTGTATCTTAAGTTTCTTGTAGCTGAACTACACTGCTTTTGCCTGCATCCTCATTTTAAGTACTAAGAGGCATAGTTTGAGGACATATATTCAGGCCTTGGTATCTGACCTGCTGAGTTGCTTTTTAATTTTGGAATATGCTGGAACTCCCAGGGTGTGTTGCACTTTAGCCTTTGAAGTGGAGACTGTCACAAATAGGTATGGGTGAACATAGAGACGGTAAACATTTTAATTGTGGGATATGAGGGGGGAGGAGGCCAGTGGGAAAGCTGTGTGTAATATCTGTTAATTGCCCCTTCTGATGCTTTTTTTCAGATACAAGATGTATGTCAGATGCAGTTGCTGCATCTTTGTCAACTGTCTGAAACACTAGTGTGCCATGAAAAGAATATATTAAGTATAACTGCCAGCTATTAATTTTTTCCCTTTAAAACCGCAGGTTGTCAATGTTTAAATTGCAAGCAATACAAAATAAATTTCAATTTCAGAACTTTTAGTTTATATGACAATGTCAAAATAATTTACAAAACCTCTCAGGCCAACCCTATCTAACTTAAACTGTCTTTAGCAGAATCTCGGTATTGATAAAGAGTGGCAAGTCAGCTTTATTTCTAAAACTACAAAACACCTGTCCACTGAAAGCAATTTTACCTTCTCTTAATGTGAAATAAAAGCTTTTATTCCTTCTTAATTATGCAGGTTAATATATGGAATTCACATTTTTACTTCAAGATCTGTTAGTTTGTGCAGTAAGTCTTAGATTCGTAGATTTTGGAAGATGTCCCTGTACCAAAGAGCTGTGTTTGGCAGAGATGTAAGACTATTCTGTCACAGAGATATGATGGAATACTATGACAGCCAGGGAGGCTCTCTTGTACTATATTATGTCATATCTGTTTTGAAAGCCACTCAGTTTCATTTGTAAGTGAAAAGATAAATTTATAGATATCTCAGAGTGTTGGTATGTTGCTTTCTGAATCCTGCAATTTCTTAAGCAGACTTTGGTGATATAGGGCATCCGTGTTTGTATTGATTTATATTCATGATAGTCTGTGAATTTCTTATAATATTTTAGTCTAGCACTTATGACATACACCAGTCCATAGTTCTTATATCCACTAAGGGTTCTTTTGAATTGCAGGTGATCCTAATTTTCAGAGTTCTGTATTACCACATGGCTGAAACACTCAGATTCTTTAATAAACACACAGGTTTCAGGAGCTTAATCTAGTCAGATGATTAGATTTTTTTTGTTTCCCAGGAGTTCAGTGTCTTGATTTTTCTCCTGAAACTGGTTTGTTTTGGTTTTTTTCCTTAATGTTTGCACCCTACTAGTGGCATTAAGACCTTGCTTCTCCTAGTTCATGCTTTCTAATTCTGTGTATTTAAGTATGGACTAGCTTAAGGTCATTCTCCACTTGTGTTCCATCATTATACCTAAGTACTTGGACCATATTTTAATTGTAGTAATGTTTTGGTAGAAAGAAAAGTAAGGTCTAACTCTTTATCTAATTTACCAAAAGCTTTAGATTGCTTTAAGTAAGAGAAACATGGTTTTTTACCTAATGGTATGTAGGTTTTTTTTTTTGGGTTTTTTTTTTTCCCCTCAGTCATTAAATTTGTACAATTATTCTGTTTCTTTCAACCTTTTTGGTTTGAGAGTCAATCTAACTGTGAACTGGAAGGGGTCTGTATTTGGGGATGACTCTTAATTATAAGTTTACGAATTTAACCAGTGTTAAATAGTATAGCCTGAGTATACTCCCCCTTCTCCACAGTATTCTGTATTTTAGTTATTATATAATGGTAAGTTAAATGTTTTAGGGACGCCTATCTGCATTAATTTAGTAGACCTATAATACAGTTTACCATAAAAACATTCATAAGAGGGTTGTGCCAGTCTTCTAGCTTATACAGTCTCATTAGCATTGTTTGTAATCAACACAAACTTACTACGTGAGGTGTAGAGGTCATGTTGCTTTGTATAAATAATACTTTCTGTTAGCAAGGTCTACTTCCAAAAAATTACCTTTATAGATATCTGGAGGAAAGAGCTTTTGTGATTGTGTCTGTCTTACTGCAGCTTGAGATTCAGGAACAGTCAGCAGTCAGACTCAGTGTTATTAGACAGCTGAGAGGTCTGGACCTTGTTCATGCTGACTTTCTTAACAGGAATGGAATCTTTCTTGGAGAGTTTCAGCGGTAGGAAAGATATTCTCAGGCATCTTCAGGGTTCAATATCCTATCAGTTAGGACAGAAGTAAAAAATACTGGAAGTTTCAGAAAGCCCAATCTCTACAAGTATTTTTTTTTCTACTGTCAGTGTTGATAGAACTGTCTCAGCAAAAGTGGTGTTGCAGATTTTGTGGTGGGAAAAAGCTGGTAGAGATGAAGTTGTTGTGGTTGTACTTGCTTTAGAGCAGTGTGGTATTTGTTTGTTGCGTACAGATGTGTATAGGTACTAGATACATTAAAAGGTATAGTGATAGTGCAGTTGTCAAAATGCTGAATTGCAAAAATGATGCCAAAAGGTATGAGTCCATTTAGGCGGCTGGGA
The DNA here is from genome assembly GCF_003945725.1 of Corapipo altera. NCBI lineage: Eukaryota > Metazoa > Chordata > Aves > Passeriformes > Pipridae > Corapipo > Corapipo altera. The sequence continues at coordinate 686,951 of NW_020885023.1, forward strand.
GGAAAGGAAAAATGTAGTGGTATCTAGTGGGCTTTTTGCATTGATTCAGGTTTACTTATCTTTAAGTTTATTTCTCATGTCTGCAGGCAAAATGGGAAAAGAATTTACTTTGTGGCATGTAAATAAAAGGAAACCTGTTTCTAATGATTTAGTGAAAATTAATGAAGATTTTGATGTGTCTGTTGATCTGTGATTTCAAATACCTTCAACAGGTTTGTTATTTTCTTTCTTATAAGGTTTTCAAATTCAGAGTATGTTGCACTAAGAAGGAAACAATTTCTATGTGAATGTAGATGAAAAAGAGCACCCGTAACAGCTTGGGAAAGAAGGTAGTGTTAGAGACTAGTTTTTAAAAACAGAAATAAAATTATTAGATCAGTGGTAATCAGGGTGGTCCGTGATGATCCATGACATGCAATAAGTCTGTTGTCACTATATGAGGGTCCATGCTTTCACTGGCTTGCCAGCTGAGAAATGTTGATAATTGCTAGAAGGAGATCATCCTCAAGCTTCTGAGAACTGCAGATGCAGTTTAGAAGGTTCTAAAATTCTTCAGCGATTGACCTCATATCTCACTAAAAAATGTCTGCATCTAGCAGAAGAAGGATCTTAAATCTGATTTTTACAAAAGACTGATGGTAAAAGGTTAGGTCAGATGAGCTGGACTCCGTTCTGTCTCTTGCATATGTGAAAAGTCCTATATGTAGAGACATGTATGGTCTCTGCAGACATGTTTTTTGGAGTCTTTCAAAATACAATTGAGAAGCTAAATAATACAAAATACTAAAGAAGTATATGTGGAGTGTGGAAAGACAAGTGTAGGAGTTACCTTTTTCTAAAAATGTTGAGGTGCAACATAACAGACCAAGTTGCATAGTTCTGTCATTTCTTACATAACTGATCCTTTAAATCTATTGCATCTTCCTCGCCTTCTTTTTCTTAATCTTGACTTTCCTTTAAGAAAGTGAGGGGACTAATCGATGTTATACACTAGCTGGAAATAACCTTTTCTTCCTACAAAGTCCTTCAATCCTTTCTCTTCCCTTAGGACTTTTCAGTACTTGATATTCATTGTGACTTAGTTTCAAATACTGTGTAAGGAAACACACTGCATCCAACACTTTTTCCCCTCTCTCTCTCAGTGCTCTCTAGTGCTTTTGTGGTGGATTTTTTTTCTTGCTTGTTTGTGTTTTCAGGCTGATCTCGCTAGCTGCAGAATCTAATCAGACCCCCCTGCAATGCTATTGCTTTATTTATGTGTAAATCCTCATCTGCTCTAGAATAGCATAACTGGAGCCAGTTCATCATTTAACTCTTGATATTTAGTGTGTGTGCATGTGTGTTTTATTTCCTGTATTTCAGTTAATGAGATGTTTCTTATATTGGCATCGCTTCAGATGCTGAGCAGTCATGCTTGTGTCAGTCTTTCTGGGAAAGGGTACAACTTGTTTTTAATTCTAGCTAGTGTGTATCTTTTATACAGGCTGCTGTTTGAGTAGCTGTCTGAAGAAGAGGTGATTCATCTAGGCTGTGAAAATGTTGGGGGCAATAGTTAGTCTGGGGAAGGTGTCAGCTAAGATATATGTATATAAGGCATGAAAGGGACTGTGATCTACAGCACATATACTTTAATGTGTACGTGCTGTTCTCATAATAATAGTATCGAGATTAGCAGTAAATAAAGGCAGTGTTTTCCTGCTGCACAGAGCACAGCCAAGTGAGGAATTGTTAATTTGGAAGCTAGGCTTTAAGGCCCTATGCATGATTAAATACAAGTCCAATTCCCTTCTAAAGTGATTTCTGACAGAAATGCAGAAAATTGTTCTGAATCAAATTGAAATTCATGAGGTAAAAAATTCTTTTTGTCGGAAGTAATTTTTAATTGGATATCAACATGATGTATGTTACAGACTAGTCAGGGTTATAGAATACATCTGTTTTGAGGTTAGGAGTTTCTCATTAAGTCATCATTTCATTCTGCTGCATGTATGTTAGAATACTGAGATTAAAAAGTAACGTTCAGACATGGTGTTAACTTTCTTAAATATTTCCTGTGTTTAGGTACCCTTTAAGTTTTTGTCATCAGCAGAAGTTTAGCAGAGCTCTCCTATTGTTTACATTTTCTGGCCAGTTTCACGTAAAACATCTGAAGCAGGTCCTGAGAGACTAATGGTGTTTTACCAAAAGGAATGGAAAGCAACTTGACAAGATTCCTTGGTCTTATTTAGGGAAAATCAATGAAAGGGTACCAAATGATGATTTGCTTTGTATATTGCATGAATCAGTTTCAGGAGTGTGTTTCTTGTACTTGCTGTTTTCTGGGCAATGTCTGGTTCTTTGTTTTGCAGTTGGGTTGTCTTTATGTGACCATATGTACAATTTGAATAATATAATCTCCCTTTTTTTAAAAGGTCATGAACCAGAGCATTCTTCAAAAAAAAAAAGTATTAGATATTGCTGATTATTAAACCCTCCAGCTGATCTGCCTTTTGTATGTTATTTCTTTTCTTCTTATCCTTCCCCAATTGTACTGAAGAAAGTGAAATTCCAAGTAAAAAAATAAGAATGTGTCCTTTGTCTCCAATAAAGTTTTCATGTGTTCATTTACAGTTCATTGTAACTTGGATTTCTGAACTAATGTTACTAGTAAAACAGGTGTTCATTGTATAACTAGAAGTTTAAAGATCATGTTATTTGTAGGAGAATATACTGTGAAATTTGGTAACTTGGTGTTAGGGAGCATTTTTTTGAGTTTGAAAAAAAATTAATTAAATATTCAGACATTTGACTTATGGCTGTATGACAGCCTGACCTAAACAGAGTTGTTTAACAAATTGGAGCTGCCAAAATAAATACTGACATTCCCTCCTAAAGAAATTTCTAATGATAACTCTTACAAAGAAGACTTTATGTGATTCTTGTATGGAACTAAAGTGCTGTTGTGCCAGGTATGGGAATAACAGTTTCATTTCTCTTTTCAGTATGATGCTGTTCCAATCCAGTCAAGTGTGGTGTTATGCTCCTGCTCATCCCCATCAATGGTGAGGAATGAAGCAGATTCCAGCACTCCATCTGTCATTTCTCCCTGTGGCAGCAGACAGGGATCTAACATGGAAAGCACGGCACCTGAATCAAGATCTAATTCCAGCTCCTTGCAGCAACATACAGGACAACAACCTCCACAGCCTCGAAAGAAACGACCCGATGACTTCAAATTTGGGAAAATTCTGGGTGAAGGATCTTTCTCAACGGTAACTTTACTTTTTATAAGAGGTGCCAAATATCTTAGATAAACTTCAAAATTTGTTGTGTGTGTAAGATTGATGAGATTTAAATCTGGAAAGAACAACTTGAAGAATAAATGAATGGGACATAGCGGTTTTAAGCTGAACTATTAAAATAGTGTTGCACTAAATATGGGTGCTGATTTTTTCCAAGCACCTTCTAAATTCATAAAAAGTTCTATTGTATCCTAATGTCTTCATGCTTGGATTTTCAGTCAACATTGCTTTCTAATATAATCGTGATAGCATAATAGCTTATGTTAAAAGTTTATGGTATAAAGGATTGGAACTGGCCTGGGAGCTTGTCTTTGTAAGAACTATGCAATTAGTATAAAGTTGAGATTCTAGCAAGGTGTTGAAATGGATATAAACTTACAATGGGAAAGCCTGAAAACTTTAGTCATTTGTTGTTACAAGATTATTGCTCGCATTCAGGCAAGGGGGACTTTTCCGATTGTCTTTAAAGTTGCCTTTTATAAAGTTCTTTCTTGAAAATGAGCTTTAATTTGTGTTCCCCCAAAATCTTCTCTTTAAAAATGTAAACCTGCTTGCCTGAAATTTCGTCTCTTACTTCTACTGATTGGAAATCTGCCATTGCCTTATTTAAATCTTCTTAACAAACTGTGAGTAGTTAAAAGTTCTGTGTGACTTTTTACTTTTGGTCTCTCAGATAAATTTTATCTTTCAATCTTTGCCATTTATGTTAAGGAAAGTACTGTGACAATTAGATTTTTATAAATATTCCTCAACCTGTGGCTTTTCATCCCCTCTTTAAGAAGATATGGCGATTTACTGTGACTTACGTTACAACCTTCAGAATTCTTCTGGAAAAAAAGTAAATCATTGTTTTCCCTCTCAAGTGTGTAAGTCTTTTAGCAAAACAAGCATTGTTGTGCTGAACCGAATTTCCACAGAAGTCTTGTTGAAGCCAGCATAATATGAACACATGCTTAAATATTTTGTTGTGTTCTGAATACCAACTGGAAGATCAAAATTACTGTTAGTGTACATCTTTAATGACCAGTTACAGTATGTTTTTTCTCCTCTGGCAACAGGTTGTCTTGGCTCGAGAATTGGCAAGTTCTAGAGAGTATGCCAGTAAGTATTGGCTCCTTTAACATGAACTATTAGAAAATATAATATCAGTGTAATCCTGGTACAAAACACCTGTTGAAAAAAACAGAATTAGTGGTTTTATGATAATTTTATCAGACCAAAAAGCCCCAAAACAAATTACTTAGATGGACTTCATTTGATTGTACCTATTCTATTTTCACTCTATTTTTTTTCATTAAGTTAAAATTCTAGAAAAACGTCATATCATAAAAGAGAACAAGGTGCCATATGTGACACGAGAGAGAGATGTAATGTCCCGTCTGGATCACCCTTTTTTTGTGAAACTCTACTTCACCTTTCAGGATGATGAAAAGCTATGTATCCTTTGTGTTTTAAAACTTGCTGTAACGCTTTCTTAACAGGAACCCAGTTTAGGTTCCTTTGAAACATGGTCTAACAGGAATGATGAAAATAACTTCAGGTACTTTAAATAGCCTAATGTACGTGCTGCAATTTTTGCAGTCATGCTTTTAATAGAAATTAAGCAGATGGAATGAGCAGGTCCCCTCAAAGAGAAGAGTGGGTGTCTTGTGGGACGGGGGAGAGCAACAAAACAAATTGTCCGTGTGGTAAATGTTGAAGGGTGACTTGCAACGATCCAAGTTTAAAGTAATTTAAAAATACTAAATTGGGGTGGTGTATGAGAAGTGTTTAAGAAGTATTTTATTTGTGATATGTATAGTAAAACACCACGATTCCTATGTTTAATAGGGGTAGCCAGCTATATTTACTACCATTTTTTTTTTTTTTGCAATTAGAGCTATTATTAAAATTTTTCTTGTGTAAAAGGGCTTACAGAATAATCTGAGTCTTCCGTTTGGGCTTCTGTTTCCCGTGCGCTCTCTCTATCAGTAATTGCAAAGTACAGTTTCATCCTGGAAGCTCATTGGTTGACATTTGGCTTTATTTTTTTCCTTGTGAAGAAAACGTTAAAGATGTGAATTTCCTCCTAAACTTTCTGCTTCCAATTGGCTGTGCCAAGGCTAAAGGAATAGATCAGTCTGTTTGTGGGGTCAGTAGGTAGTTATGGTTTTCCCAGAGGCTGCTGGCAGTGCTCGCAGACCCTAGAGTTCATGCAGCATACACTAAAAGAGCTCACAGAGCCTCTTTGTAGTGGAAACACTTGCTCTGGTACTTCTCAGGTGATGGGACAATTTTAAACTTATATCAGTTTTTACTGTAAATAATTCTTTTTGAAGGCAATGATGTATACAATTTAAATTAATTAGATGGGTCACAATCTGAAAAAACAACAAAGTTACCCCTTTACGTAGTCTTTGCTGTGCTAAGAAATTGGGACCTGTGTCCTAGGTTGTTAACATATTTAAGTAATTATTTTGGGCTGCTGCCGTGTAAAGTTTAAAATTAACCAACTTCTTCCCTCCTGTTTATGTATTTTTAGTAGTATTCTTATCTTTGGAATGAGATGTGGGGATTTTTGTTTTAGAATGGCTTAGAGATAGACCTTAACTATTTACATGCAGATTTTGGGCTTAGCTATGCCAAAAACGGAGAACTGCTAAAGTATATACGCAAAATTGGTTCATTTGATGAGACCTGTACCAGGTTTTATACTGCTGAAATTGTATCAGCCCTGGAGTATTTGCATGGGAAAGGAATAATTCACAGGTAATACAAAGTTGAGACCAACATGCAGTTGATTATGTTTTTTTCTAGAAACATTCTTTGTGAAATTTTGTGGAAATGAGCACATAGTAGCATTTGATCAGCACTGGTACTGTTAACATCAGTAGCTAAACGTAGAAAACTTGAGGAGGAGAGCCAGTCTCTGCTGTTATACAAACTGTTGTAGCAGGAAGAAGTAAGAAAACCTTTTGGCCTTAGAATTAACATTACCAAAAGCTTGTCTTTCAAGTTTGATCAGTTGGTCTGAAAACAGAAACAGACTTTTTTGTTTAACTACACTTTTTTTCCTGTGCTGTTATGTAGCAAAGGTAATTAGAATTTTTTGGTGTGTGATTTAGTGTGTGCTATATAATCAAGAAAAGTAAAATTAATCTATATCAGTTTTCACTGAGTGAACAATTTCCACAAAGCTGAACAATAATTAGGTAAATGGTGAAATCTAGCCAAGTTTCTAATAGTACTTTCACAGTTGTTCTGGATGTAATTGTATTCTTTGGATAATCATGTTTTTTCATTCACGTTTATTAAAATAAATTAAGGTTTTAAGTGCTAAACATCTGAGCTGCAGAACTTCTTTTTGGGTAAGGAATCTATTGTGTCTGTAGGTTACCGAGCAGTTGTCGTGAAACAGTAAATGCTAGTTGGCAGAAAGCTGGCTGATTATAATTCTGATAGCATTACTTCTTTCAGTTACATTTAAAAGGAAAAAGTGTTCTTCTCATATTTTTTGTGTAATAATTTGGAATAGAATCTAAGGGGGATGGATGTGGAGAGTATGAAAGCATAAAATTTTCCACAAGGGTGAAAAAACATACAAGAACTTCCAGTTTCATTCACTTTTACAGTCCATGTGTTAGACTGAGAGAAGGCTTATAAAAGGAATGTAGCATGATTGTCAGTGTTACTAAGCCTATTTTGGAAATCTTGTGTTACAGAAGAGCTGCTTTATGCTTGTCTTCATATGAAGGCCCTTATGAGAAGCTCAAAAGAAAACAGTGAGATGGTGCAATTAGAGAACTTAGTATGAAGTTTATAAGGCCACAACTCTAGCAGTGCCTGAAAGCTCTTGGGATTTTCTACTGCCTAAAGAAATAGGACATGAGATAGAACCAGTTTCAGATGTCAGGCTACTCTGGAAAAGTTATTACAGATATATCTCTATGTATCTAGTTATATAGCTATAGATCCGTAATATAGTATTAATGTAGGTGTATAATATAAACACTGTGTATATGTGTGTATAGAGTACAATATGTCTACATACAAATGTATATGTAAAAAAGCCCCACATAGAACTGTTAAAAGGGTCCATTCCATTCATATACTTTCTATGTCTCTCTGAGATTAGTTACAGGAAAATGAAGAGGATTTTTATGGCTTATATGTCATAATTACTTCATTCCAATTGCTCTCTGTGCTAATCCGCAGACTCTAAATTGTACAACCCATGCTTTTTCATTATAGGGGGCTGCAATCTGACGAAAATAATACTGCACAGTGGTTGATGGAAACAGCTTTGAATTTGTACTGGTTTTTTTTCTTACCAGTCAACCAAAACAACTCCCATGCTCCTAGATTTCTTTATGAGCATTCAAAGATACTGCTTAAGAGGGGGAAGTATGTCATCTTTTCAGCCGAGGAAGCTTTGTGCAAAGTAATACCGTATCAGTGTCACCCTTATTTTATGCTCCTTATTTTGTTGCTGACAAGCCTCTTGACATCTAACTCTATGTTCGTCATACTGTGAGGTCTGGTTTTATTCAGAAAATGGACACTGCTGGCAGTGTCCATGCAAATTTTAGGCATACATTTGAAAGAGAGGTTACACATGGAGGTGGTCTACAGTTCTTACGTAGTCTGGACATTTAACTGGGGCTGGGTTTGCCAACTGGAGTTTGACTAACTGGAGTTTTGCACAGAGGAAACAGGCCTAGAAGATCTTAATGCCGTATCAGTCTGTCAGGTGTTATTTAAATTAAGGCTTTGGAGTGAAAGGGCTTGGGTTTTTGTGTGTGTTTTTGTGGGGTGAGATTTTTGTTGGGATTTGTTGGGAGGTGCTTTTTTTTGTTTGTTTCGGGGAATTTTTTGTTTGTTTTTTGGTTTTATATGTTTTTTTTCATTACTGTTGAGATGCACAGTAGTGTAGTTTTGAGATGATTAATTACTTAAGGTCTTTTTAGAAAAAATGTTAATTAAGGGGCTTATCCAAATCTGATAGTCTGCAGGTTGACAGCTACAAGTTAGAAGAAAGTTGTTGCAACAATGTTTATAGAATGTCTGCATCATTTATGATAACATTGTGTGCTTAAATCACTAGACGGTTTTGCAACTTTCATTTGTATGGTGTTTGAATATAAAAATCTGTCTTTTCTAGGGACCTTAAGCCAGAGAACATCTTATTAAATGAAGATATGCACATTCAAATAACAGACTTTGGAACAGCGAAAGTATTATCTGCAGATAGCAGACAAGGTATGCCATGATTTATTTCATTATGTAACACAGATAATTATAGCAAGTGGTCCTTTGAAAATGTACATATGTTGTATTTACCAAATTGTAACTTTCAAATATCGTCAACCTCATCTAAATCACTGAGAGATCTTGAAACAGTTTTGAGTGTCACTGCTTGGATTATGTCAGAAAAGGTAATATTTCTTGTAGTGTTATAGCCAGCTGGATCACCAAATATAGTGGGAAGTCAAACTACTTCAAATTACTTAGTTTTCATTTGCAAGACAGGAATACAAACAGAGGTACTGTGGCTCAGCTGATACAGTAAGTTTTTACTCTGCTTATGTCTTTAACTCCACATTTGTGCAACTCTGATAGCCACTGAAGGCTATAGAATTCTTGTGTCGCTAGTTTTTAGTAATAACCTGTACATAGATGCTGCAAACAATGCCTGAAAAAAGCACTAAGCTGAACTGAATTTGATAACCTTTTTTTCTTGAATGTAGTAAGCTTGTGTTGGTAGATTTTATAACTGACAGAGTACCTAAATGCCCAACTTCTTGAACCACATGAGTGTCACTGAGACTGATTTGTTTCTTCTGAGCAGGTTGTGTGGATTGGTAGAGAAATTAAATTCCCATGGGTTCTTGGTAGCATTATGTAACTTGCAAGGGATTGCCTTTGCAGGTTTCTTTAATTGGGTTGGTACAGGGGAGGAAAGGAAAGATTGGTTTATCCATAAGTATGTGTTTGGCTTATTTCTTTCTGTTTCCTTACCAGCACGGGCAAATTCATTTGTTGGGACAGCACAGTATGTTTCTCCAGAACTGCTGACAGAGAAATCTGCCTGTAAAAGGTGAGGACTCTGCATTTCAGAACTTCACTGACTCTGTCAGGATACTGTTAAATGGGGAGGAGTGGATAAATCAAGCAAGGAAGCTTAGTATTGTAAAGAAAAAAGATGCTTGTGTATAAAAGTTTTTTAAGAAAGTTTGAAAATTTGTTTTTCTTAACAAGTATTGCTTTTGGTCTTAGTGCTGGTTTCCTCAATTCATCTACCTTCTGGAGTTCTACAAACAGGATTAGATGTTGTTGAAGGTGTATAATGTGAAGTTGGATTTCTTACCCATAAATATATCAATTTTTTTATGTTATCCAAATAATGTAATTATTTTAATTCCGTCTTATAAAAGCTTCCTCAAATAATGGTATTTCCTGCTGTAGTAACAACCAATGTCGCATGCTGTCAGTTAGGGGAAAGGCTGCAGCTTTCTTTGACTTGTATTTAGATCAACTTGCAGTTATTTTCGCTAAGCTGTACTTGAGGTTTGCAATGTTTTAAAACTCATCTCTGTGCCTGGTATGAGTGATGCCCTTAAGAAATCTCTTAACTCATTAAAATTGCTTGTTGATGGTAACCTACTGAATGTGTAGATCTATTTTATTACAGTGATGGAAGAGTAAGTTAATTGCTGAAAAACCATAGGGGGGGAAAAAGAACTCTTATAGGAAAAACTGTAGTAATTTGTTCTAGGTTTTAACTTTTTTGGCTGATGGAAAGACTTCATCAGGGTATCATTTCCATTTAGAAGTTGCATAATGCCTCATCTGTAATTTGAGTAGTTTTGAGTCTCTGTTAGTATTTTAGTCTTCCATGAGGATTTTGAAACTTTAATCCAATCTGTGTATAGCTTACCTTGAAGTACAGTAAGTTTAAAGTGCTATTTCAGGCCAACACGCTAAAACTTAACTTTCCCTCACCCACATACCATATAGTCTGCCTTTTTGTTTGTGTCTTAAGAAGAGCTTCAAGTGAAAAAGCTGTATTGTTTTGTTTGGTGGGGTTTTTTTATAAAATACTTAGAGGAGAGGATTTAAATTCTATTGCATTAATTTGGATGCATCTTTGAATTATCATAGTGGATAAACCAGTATTCTTTTCAGACTTATATACGTATTATTTTGCCTGAGAATTCAGTCTTGCATGTGTCCTTGTAGTCAGTTGTTGTGGGATTGTTACTGTACAGTTTTTTTTCTTTAACAAAGTTGTGTTGCTAGCCTTCTCTTCTGTCAGGGGCTGAAGTGAGAATAGTATGGAAATTATACAGAGCAAATTTATCCATGGGGTTTGTGCTATGTTTTAAGTAGCAGAAAGTTAAGAATTTTTCTTTTTAAATTACAGTTTAAAGACTTCTGTTATGAAAAGATGCTATATGTTTCTTCCTCTTTCTTTTGAAGCTCTGACCTCTGGGCTCTGGGATGTATAATATATCAACTTGTAGCTGGATTGCCTCCATTTAGAGCCGGGTAAGAGATTTAAGCTAATTCTTTACACGTGGATCATAAATATATTGACTTGATTTTGATTTTTATCTTACTACCAGTTCTGAAGTACAACTTGTCATGATGCAGTGTTGGTGTTAATGTCATACCTGCTATAATTTGTTCTTTTTGATGTCTTGAAGTTGCTTAGACAGCTGTAACTAGAGTTCCTGAGAGACATTCCTTAAGTTATCCTAGAATTTCACATGTAATTTGTATCATAGAGATAACTTATTTGTGAAGAGGGTATAAGGCATCACTCTGCATCATTTGAACTTCTCTTGTTATTGCTCAAGTATCTGGTGCTTGTAGGATCATAGATACTTGTACTCCTTTTCCTAGGAAGATTTATGGGAATATGACTTAACTTGTAGATTTCTTGTTTAATGTTTGTCTGAGTTATGCAGGCTAAGGTGAAAGAACCATGGAAAACTAATAACAACAGTCAATATTTTTCTCTTTTGCAGAAATGAATATCTTATATTCCAGAAGATAATAAAGTTGGAATATGACTTTCCAGAAAAATTTTTTCCCAAGGCGAAAGACCTTGTTGAAAAGTTATTGGTAAATATTTGCTGCTGTTAAATCAGTTGATGACACTGGAAACATTTGGCTTATGTTCAGAAACTTTTCTGAAAGTTTCTATGCACTCTGTTGCAAACCTTATAGAAAGAAGGACTGTGAGCATTATTGACTGTAGGGGAGTGTCTCGAGAAATCAACATCCATTATTAAACAGCATTAAACTTAAAATGTGGACAAGGAATGTCTCTGAATGGAAGCAAGTGATTCTAGACACTGTGCATTACACATAGACATTAAGATTCAAATACTCAAGTTTATATAGTTCTTAGATTAATTCTTTTTGAGCTGTATAATGGATCATTTAGTTAAAAACAGTCTTCTATACATCACAGGCAGATACATTCATTACAATGTAAGTAACTCCACTTACCTTGGCATTAGCATGCACTTTAACACATCTCAATAGTATCAGTCTAAGAATTACTGTTCATGTGGAGGTTTGACAAGTAGGAAGAGAAAGTAGTTCTATCCCATGATTGAGATTATAGCCATGACACTAAAGTGAATATGCAGAGAACATTTTGGGTGGTATAAGCTTTTTCAAATTCAATAGTCTAGCATATTAGCAGGGGGTGAGGAGGAAATGCTTATCTTTGTGGATGATGATAGGTACAACGTAAAGGGCCTAGCAGTGCATTCCTGTGTCCAAGGCCAGCTCTGTGGCCCAGCCAGTGCCTGCTGAATGGTGAAGTCCAGGTTATATTAACATCCTGAGAACCGTGTCATTTTAGGATGCTTGAGAGGTTGATATTTGACACCAGCTACAGCTTCCACAGCTTCTTGCATCACTAGAATGTGATAGTGGACTACACTTAAATGAGATGTTCCATCAGGCCTTCTCTGTATGTTTGCTTCTGTGTTTATGAAGAACAAAAAAAAAATTGTGTGGACCGAAAGAAGTGCTCCTTCCTGTAGATCTGTGAGCTGGTCTACTACAAAATGTTGCTGACATGACATACCGACAAATAACATCTTTTATTATAAGCAGTCTCCTTGTATTATACATATGTATGCTTAGGACAGTGAGACCAATTGGTTTTAAGTTTTCACATGCTGCTGTGCAAATGTGAATGGTGCTTGCCTCTTGTCATTATTTTATGGAGGGTAACTTAATTTTGATTTGCTCAGGTTCTAGATGCTACCAACAGATTAGGTTGTGAAGAAATGGGAGGATATGGACCTCTTAAGGCTCATCCCTTCTTCGAATCCATTGTGTGGGAGAACCTACATCTTCAGACACCTCCTAAACTTACAGCGTATTTACCTGCTATGTCAGAGGATGATGAAGACTGTTATGGAAATGTATGTTTATCTGTACATATATTCAGCTCTGATGCTGCCTGAGACTTTCATTAAGGCATAATTATTGAATATTAAATATTTTTACTGAAATTACTGTTTAGTTATGTTTTAATGAGGACTTCAAGTATTAATCTAAGATAAAATTGCTGGGTAAAATTTTAAGTCAGCATTTGCTTTCTTTGAAAAGATACTGGTTGGCTTGCTTTTGATCAATCATACTTTTTTGCATAAGTGCCTGTTAATCTATAGAGAATGGGTTTTTTACCCAAAAGCAAAATAAACAAAAACATGCTTAAATTAAAAACCAAAGTTTAATGCAAAACATTTAATTACTTCGTTTTGTTTCCTCCTTCAGTATGACAATCTCCTGAGTCAGTTTGGTTGCATGCAAGTTTCTAGTTCTGCCTCTTCCCATTCACTGTCTGTCCCAGAGACAAGTACACCACAGACATCAGGAGGAAATATTGAACAGTATATTCATGATCTTGACAACAATTCCTTTGAGCTGGACTTACAGTTTTCTGAAGATGAGAAGAGGTTACTTCTGGCAAAACAAGCTGGTGGAAATCCTTGGTAGGATCTTTGAATATCGCTCATCTGTTACTTGCACAGCAATAAAGAACCTTGAAAAATAAGGGATTTTGATTTAAGTTTATATTTGTCAATCTTAGTATGTTCAAGCAATTAGCAACTACATTTTTTTTACTTCTATTTTTAAAGCAATAGCAGCAAAACCCTAATACTATATTTCTAAAATGTACCAAATCTAGAAGATGGCATGGAGTGTGTTTCTAAGCTAGGCAGAATGACATTATCCAGTGCTGAGGAGTCTTTGTTCTGAAGTCCTAGAACTAGAAAAGGTTCCTCCTTTCTTACTGATGCTATAAGTTGTTGGGTTTTTATGTGTGTAATATTCTGTTGATATCCAACCAAAATATCTCCAGACTACGTAACTGATAGCATTTCTTTGCATGCTTTAGAGAAGTTTCTCATGTGTGATTGTGATTTTTTTTAATTTTTTTTTCTACCCCTGTCAGGAATTAGAAAAAACTCCTTGACCTGGAATGAGGAAGAGTACAAAACTCATCTAGTAAAGTTTCTCAGGACTCTTTGGTGGAAAAGGAGACGCTAGGGAGTGAAATGGAAAACTGCTTGATATTAATAATAGCTGTTTCTATGAAAGAATTACTTCTGGAGTAATAGTTATTTTTCTTTTTTTAAGGCATCAGTTTGTAGAAAATAACTTAATCCTGAAAATGGGTCCAGTGGACAAAAGAAAGGTAAGAGGTTTTTTTAAATTTCCTGTAACAAGATTCAGCTGTCACAGTTTTGCACAGTTGCAGCATAGATAAGGAACCTGTTTTAAAGCTTACTTGTTGAACTTATAAATAAGTGGCAAATTGTTTATTTTTAAAAATTCTGTGCTTTCTTGTGAGTAGATTGCTTTTTCTTAATTTTGTGATGTGCTTTTGGTTTCTTGGAAAAGCTAAAAGTAAAGCTGCTATTGATACTTCCATTTTGAGATTGTAGTAGATGAGTTTTTGCTTCCTCTTCTCTTCCCAATCTGATATAGCCCACTAAACACTTTGTCTTGATGTGTGTCTGAATGTGGTTTGAGCCACAAATACTGAAAAATGAAATACAAGCTCATGTTGTTCTTAACTGTGGTGTTTTTCCTGGATCTGACTTAGTGCCTTTATTCTGAGAAGGGCAGAGGTGGCATTAGAGCACCTTTAAGTATTAATTAATTAATTAATACTACAATATTAATAAATTTAATATTGTACAGCTGAGCAAGGATAGTCTGCATCGACTTTCCAGGAAAGAAGGTTATCTTTCATCTAAGTTAGTACCTTCTTGTTCCTATCTTTTCTACAAAATCACAACTGTTGATTTCTGTGCTGGAATCTTTGACAAATACATTTTGCTTCACTATGTACAGCTAGGTGTTTTATGTTTTGCTAGAATTTGAAGATGTTTTCCTGAAATAGTACTTGTGTTTTGCCACGTAGTAGGAATGCACTGCAACCCCTTAAAAATCGAGGGAGGTCAAACAGATAAAGTAAATGGAAAATTGAAGTCCCCCAAATCCAAACATACTCTCCTGTCACTGAGCTGGTTTTATTCTACCTCTGTTCAATTCATAGATCTGCACATTTACATTTTTATTCTGTGCCTTTTTTTGCATTGCTGCTTCTACTTTTCTCACTAGGGATTGTTTGCACGTCGGCGCCAATTGCTGCTCACAGAAGGGCCCCACTTGTATTATGTGGATCCTGTCAACAAAGTTCTAAAAGGAGAAATTCCATGGTCATTAGAGTTGCGGCCAGAAGCCAAGAATTTTAAGACATTTTTTGTTCATACGGTAAGTTTCTTTCTTGGATTTCTTTGTAAAATGTACTAAGGTCCTTGGGCTGCTAATTTAAGTTGTTATCAAATAGATTTCTCTGGAGAAAATATAATTACTTAAATACAAGGGTTGATAGTCTTAATTTAAAACAAAACAAAAACCTGAACAAAACCAACCAACCAAAAAAAAGCACAAAACCAATTCCCCCATACAAAATCAAATAATAATAAAAGAAACCCCACACAAAACCCCACCCTGACATACACATTTATCACAAAAATACAACTGTATTTTTATTGCTGTTTAAATAAACTATATGTGGATTTGGGGATTTGAAGGAAGCTCTTAAGAAGGACTTTGAAAATTTAGCCCTCTTTGTATGTAGTAAATTATGAGAAGTATACCAATAATATATTTACTGCTTAACAATGTATGGTTATTCAGTAATATATAATATTATATAGCTGTAATTCAGTTCAACTTTTAGAAATTTTATGAACTAATTCTGAATAATTATTTTATTGCTTAAACCGTGTTTGGAGTAATCATTAAAATGTTGTTCACTTATAGCCAAACAGGACATATTACCTGATGGACCCAAGTGGGAATGCTCATAAATGGTGCAAAAAGATACATGAAGTTTGGCGGAACAGATACCACCAGAATGCTGCAAAATAGTAAAGCTCATCGAAAATTTCCCAGTTTCCCTACTTGCTGCTAGAACTCCATGTGCAGCCGATCAGAGGAATCTTTTCAACCCACCTATTACCATCTCAAGGGGAAGCATATGTTCGAAATGTTCTCTTTTTTTTTTTTTTTAAGAAAGAAAAAAAAGGAAGAAAAGCAAAAACCTAATGGAATTCAGGGTTGCTTTGCTCGCTCTTTGTGCTTATTTTGAGGCTTCCACATGCATATCATTGCAGTGAAGATCTTGCTTTTGTGCACTTCAGCTCAGTTTCTGCTGCAGACTAGTGGATAGACCTTGCATTACCAGCTTCACTTAAGATGAGTTAAAACCAATCCACACGCACACATGCCGAATCATGTACCAGCCTTGCATTTCATGGGGCTGGAGTTTTCTGTGACTCTCAGATTATCATTAAACTGTATTTCATCAGGGAGCTTTTATATGCCTCTCCTAAGCACCACCTCTTTGTTTTCTCTTCCTTTCCTCACAGTCCCCCAGCTTATTGGTATATGGCATTTATAGCCAGGTCAGTTGCACCCTTGTGTAATTCCTAATATAGTTCTGGTTGCAGGATTTACGTGGTACTTTAGTAATTACGTGAATGAATCAGATGTGTGTGTCTGGCAGACAGGCTCCAATGATAAAGGTTTTGAGAGAGTAAAATGCTGAACGTGGCACTGAAAGTTTCCTAAAATTGAAATGTTGGCTTCTGAAGCATATAAGATTTTAAACATTCAGTTTAAATTTTAATATGAATCATGTGTGTTTAATCAAGGGACGATAAACTTACCAGCATGCTTTTAACTAATGCTAACTAAAAAAGAAGTTAGTTAGTATGGGGGGAAAAGGTTACTGTTGAAGTAGTAAATAGTTTTTCACCTTTTCAGCAGATGAGAGTTAGAAGCTTTCTTTCCAGGGTGTGCATGTTTTGTGCGTTTTAGTGGGGCCAACCTATTTACTTGAGTAGAGAAGGAAGTGTGAAAGCTTTGTACAATTGATTACTTGACTTTTTTTGTCTCATTGTATAATGAGTTGTCAAATAATCCTATTTTTGGTCCTTGGCCAAATATTCAGGAACTCTAGAAAAAAATGTAAGCAATTGAAATATTAGATAATAAAGTAATCTGGTTAGAAAATCAAAAGAAAATATTCATACAAAGGGGAAAATATATGGTACTTAAAGCATATCTATAAAATGAAAATATTTTTCATATCGATCTCCTTTATCCTCTTTAAATTAAGGCTTTTTTGTGGTCAGACATTTCTCATGGTGTTGCAAAGACACAACTTTGTGTGCTAAAACCAACTCCCTTAATGGTATTTTCAACATGCCTATGTTCCTGAACCTTGCAGAGAGGAATGACCAAGGTTTGGACAAAGGCATTCCTCCTTTGTTTAAAAAGCAGTATAAACATCACACCTATTTATTCATTTTCCACGCATACCATCTCTTTGAATTTTGAGTTGTCATACTATGATATGCTTTTCCTTCCACCAAAGAAAGGTTTCACTACAATGTTGAAAAATCTCATGGGGTACTGTTCTAGAAGCAGTATTTTAAAAGCAGTGGCTTATTGGGATTTCTCTGAAAACACATACACGTTGAATATTTTCTCATACAGGGTGAAGGAGATTTATTATTGATCTCTTAAAATTGTATTATGTGGTTGAACTTGATGGCAGTTCAACTTTTCCAGTATCTTTCACTCTTTAAAAGAGACAGTGCAGTTGCCTTTTCTTTTGGAGGAACTGCATTCTGGTAGTTTTCTGTATCCCACCATGTCTGCAGACCTGAGAGAAGTAAATCCCTGGCTTACAGTGCCTGGTGTTAAGGGAGTGAAGGTGTCCTGTAAATGGCTGAGATGAGGAAGAGAGAACAGCATTCCCTTTGCATCATGAGCAGTTTCATCACATGCGAAGTACACTCCCTGTCACTCAAATTTGAATAGCACAATGCACCTCTGATCTGTGTCTGCATTAAGCTATATTTGCCATTCTAACCAAGATGACAGGTATTTTAAGTTTGTTGCAGTGCTATCCATTTGTTCTCCGGCTGTCAAATTCCAGCCATATGTTGTGTCCACTGGAGGCAACTCTACCACTTCTGGATTTAGGCTCTGGTATAGAGATGTAGACGTATTCCCAACTTTATACAGGAGAGTTTGGCAGTAATGGAGATTCATGGTGCCACTGCTGTGCAGTGTGACAAACCTTGGTCTCACACAAAAGTCTGGCAAAATGATCTCCATTGGTTTGTTCACTAGGTGGAAATCAAACTATGCTTAACCATGTTTTCTGTAATATTTAGACTTTTAGTCGTTTTGCCATAACAAAGCAATTACTATGCTTTTTCACACCTTGAAAATCCTCTCTCAGTAGATTTCTGTCCTGCCCACCAAAAGCTTTCAGCCAGCCAGATCTTGGTAGCAGGAAGCTGTCAAGAAGGCTGATGTCTGCATTCTAGAATTCCTTTTTTTAATTGACAGTGCTGTCATTAGAAAACTGTGAGCATCTCATACAGGCATCCCTCCACTTAGAGCTTCAGTGTTCCTAATCCAGTCTTACTTAGCTGTTGGTTTTTTGAGAAGGATCTGGAATTTTTTCTGGGAGAGGTCTTTGTATTTCTTGTACTGTAAGTGAAATCTCTGGTTTTGAAAGGTGGCAGAAGAACAGTGAGGCAACACAAAGCAATTGTGGGTTCAAGTATGTTTTACCAGTTTGTCCACTTAAATGTGTATTGACAGGTGCTCCATACTATGACGGGCTGGCTCCCATTTTAAATGCTTATACCTGGGGTAGGTTCAAATCTTTGTCCTGAAGATCACTCCTATGGTTCATGGAAGTTCATGGAATGAAATGTACGTGGGAGGTTCTTCAGAGCTGCAGATAAGCCAGGTGATTTTTCTGCTTTTAATCCAAGGTTTTCAAAGCATAAAAAAAAAAGTTGTTAATCACTAGAAGACTCTTCTTAAGACTCTTCCTGACTGCAAACCTACAGAAAACCCAATCTATTGGTTCATTCCATCTTTTGCAATTTGAACAATTGCCAATCATTTATGAAGAATCTGGTCAATAGTATTGTAATTTTTCATTGCTGGGGATTTGAATTTCAGAAAGGTGTCTATTGCATCAGTTTTCTGTGTTGTGGAGCTTAAGAAAGGATGAAGTACTACTTCACGTAAGTCATACATCTATTACTACTAGAAAGGACTTTTGAATAACACTGTTTTATTCAGCATCCAGCCCAGTCACAGGAAGTTTAAAACTACTTCGATAAACTGGAGAAACTAGTTTATTACCATTGGCCTTAAAAGTCCAGTTTCATAAAGGCTTTACATTAATGGAAGACTTGCTTCAGATGTGATGTTGAGGCATTGTGAGCAGACTGATATGACCTATTATGATTCCATTTGCTAAGCACTTAGATGCTGAAAACATCGAAGTATCTGTACTGTGCTCCACTTTTCTCTTTCTGACATCTTTTAGTTTTGAAGTATCTGCTATATATAGTCCTGGAAATAACTGTTGATTGAAACAAAGATGTGATGATTCTAATCAGTTTTCATAGTTCAAGATTCTTAATTTAATGTGCTTGATATCATTACATTTTGTGCTGGGAACTTTGAAGAATCATGAGAATTTCCCACATGTACATTTTCTTTTGAATGACTTAGTGAAGTCAAGAAAATTACTTCATTTGGCCTGTGGACAAAACATTTGATTTCAACATCTTACTGACTAGAGAACTTGTCTATTAATAGTTGCCTAAAGATGTGGCCTGTGGATTCTGATCACTTCCTACTAGTAAATTACACAAATAGGTGTGGTATTTATATCTGAAATTTTGCTGGATGCCTGGTATACTTTATGCAAATATTTTATTAATGAAATGGAAATGCTCCTGCAAAGCTTCATGATGCAGATTGTCCATCAGTTGATCAAGTGAGCTTACAAACAAGTAGTTCTGTGACCCAAAGCAGCATGTTTTTTTTTAAGACTGATCATTTAAGAATGTTTTGTCTTTTGTAGAAGAAATATGACTTTTATACAATAAACAGTTGGAGAGGTTCTTAAGCACCCAATAACCTGGTTTTAGAACATAATATCCTAAGTTGGAAGGGATTCAGAAGAATCATCGATCCACCCCCTGGCCCTGCCCAGGACACCCCAACAGTCCCACCCCTGTCCCTGAGAGCGTTGTCCAAACACTCCCTGAGCTCTGACGGCCTTGGGGCCGTGACCACTGCCCTGGGGAGCCTGGTCAGTGCCCGACCACCCTCTGGGGGAAGAACCTTCTCCTGATACCCAGCCTAAACCTCCCCTGACTCAGCTTCATGACATTTCCTTGAGTCCTGTCACTGGTCCTGAGAATGAAGTCTGTCTGTCAGCAGGGCACTGAATGTAGATGGTTGCTATTTGACAAAGCTTCCTATGACCATGTACTAACTCTGATTGGATGTGGCAAAAGTTCAAAATTGTGACAGAATTTAAAGTTACTGTATCTGACAAAAGAGAAAAAATTGGAACTAGGAACCAGTTCCTAGTTTTGATAGATGTATGCTAGCTGTTTTCAGGTTGGTGGCAGTAAGTTACATGTGTAATATGCTCTACCTGGTTTGTAGCTGTAACTGTGATGTATGGATTAAAAAAAAAAAAAACAAACCACAAAAAAACCCTCAGCCCCTCTCAAGAAACAACAAAACAATCTCCCCTCTTCCAAGAACTTGTGAAAACAGAAGCAAATAATGCAGTGATATAAGATACACACTTTTGTATTTTTATTCTTATAAGGTTATTTACTGGCTCTTGTTGGCCTCTAGTTCAGTCTGTGTTATTTAAATTCTAATATATGAATTATTTGGATTGAATTCATGTTCGGGGCCATGGTGTTGTATGTATTGATGTACAGCCTTGAATGTGAATAATTATTGTAAACTATATTTTACACCTTTTTTCTGGCTTTATTATATAAATTTTCTATCGGTCGATGATTTAATCATATCTCATAATTTAATGACTGTTTATTCTCCTCTCGACAGATCTCTGTGCTGTAGATGTGTAGTTAGTGACTGGATGACGGATTTCACATATGCTTGGTAGTCTGTAATAAAGGCATGTAGGGTCCTGCGCAGCCTCCGCCTCTTCCTTCCGGTGGGTCGGGGTGGGGACAGGGGTGGACTCGGGGCTCGGGGGCCGGGCCGGGGCCTCTCCCCGGAGAGAGGGAGCAGGGAGCGGCTCCAGCGGGCGCTTCCGGGGGGCGGCGCGCCCGGGGCTGGGCCGGCGGGGCGGCCCCTTCCGGCGGCGGCGAGGATGGCGGCGGAGAACCACTGCGAGTTCGCGGTGCCCGTGGCCGGCGGCCTCGGCGCGGGCGGGCCCTGCCGCCGCTGCAGCTCCGCGCCGCCGCCCGGCGCCGGGCCCGGCAAGTGGGTGCGGCTGAACGTGGGGGGCACCTGCTTCCTGACCACTCGGCAGACGCTCTGCAGGGACCCCAAGTCCTTCCTCTTCCGCCTCTGCCAGGCCGATCCCGACCTGGACTCGGACAAGGTGAGCGCGGGCCCCGCTGCGGGCCCACTCGCATGTCCTCGCCCCGGGCCCGCTGCCCTGTCCCCGCGGTGTGTCCTGTCGGGCGGCCGCCGGTGCGGACGGAGCGCTGGGCCCGGCGCTGCCGTCAGGGGCGGTGGGAGCGGCTCCGCCGCCGCGAGGGCAGTTTCTGAGGGGTGCTGTTTAACGAGTCCGTGAGCTTCAGGGGAGCTGAGGTGTAAGGTGGGCTGATGCCGTGCGAAACCATTGGGTTCGTGAATAACGCAACTGCTCATAAATACAGCAGAGAGCACGGGATCGTTCATACATTTGTGTGACTTTTTATGTTGTCTGACGGGGTTTAGTTTTAGCATTTTAGTGGAATATCTATGTCCACTAACATTTTGTTATTTTTGCACTGTCATCACTCACTTGTTCAATTTCAAGAACCTAATCAAAGTACTTTTGATAATAACTTCTCACTTGGGCATGGCATTCTGTCTTTCAGCAGTTCTTTGAGAAAAACGTTACGTATTCTGCATAGATTGCAAATGGTGGGTGATACTGAATATTTCAGTATTCATTCTGACTCATTTTTATTAGGGAAAGAAGAGTAATTATCTATGGTGTGGTATGCAGTAACAGATTAAAAGTATTTGTATATAGTGCTGGCTCTGGAAGCAATTTTGGAGCAGCATGAACAAAAAGGTTTTTCCAGTACAGTACACTTAGGGAAAAGAAAGGAACAGCTTATAACCCTTGAATATATAACCAACAGATTTAAAATAAAGAGTTGCTTTTAATATATGAATTTTTAAAATTTTAATTTTTTAAATATATATGACTTTTTTTTTTTCAGTGAGACTTGTAGTAGATTTCATTATTTTCTCAAGTATAACTTCCAGGAAGGATATTTCAACACTTAAGAAGGTAGGGAACAGGACCTAGTATTCCAGATTTAGAGAAAAAAACCCAACTTCAAATGTAGTGGTGTGAGAGTGAGTTTTTTTGTTGTTGCCTTTGATTTGGCTTGAGTGTTTCTGGAGAGCTTAAACTAACCTATAAAAGCAAATTTAAAAATGTAGATGACTTGCTGATAGGTCAGAAATTGTCTTTACTTGAGAGAGTAAAGGTTTAAGGTTTTCTTAAATAAAAGATAAGGCACTGCCATATGCCCTGGCAGATTGGAAGGCCAGCCATGTCCTAGGGGGCATCAGGCACAGCATCAACTGCCAGGCAAGGGACGGGATTGTCCCACTCTGCTCTGCACTGGGGCGGTGTCACCTCAAGTCCTGGGCACAGTTGGGGCACCACAATATCAGAAAAATCTAAACCTCTTAGAGGGCATCCAGAGGAGGGACACAAAGATGGTGAAGGGTCTTATGGGGAAGCCATAAAAGAAATGGCTCAGGTCACTTGGCTTGTTCAGTTGGAGGAGACCTAGGGAAGACCCCATAGCAGTCTGCAGCTTCCTTACAAGGGGCAGCACTGATCTTTGCTCTCTGTGACCAGTGACAGGACCCAAGGGAATGGCTCGAGCTGTGTTAGGGGGGATTAGGTTGGATATCAGGAAAAGGTTCTTTTCCCAGAGGGTGGTTGGGCACTGAACTGGCTCCCCAGGGTAGTGGCCATGTCCCTAAGGCTGACAGAGCTCAGGGAGCGTTTGGACAAAGCTCTCACAGACAAGGTGGGATTATTGGGGTGTTGTGGGCGGGGCCAGGAGTTGGAAGGGACTCACAAGGATCATTGATCCAGCTCAAGATATTATGTGATTCTGTGATTTCCTTAATGGTTGCTACTAAAAAGAACTGAAAGGCTTAAAGAAAAGGACCACGTTTTCTTTCTAGCTACCTTCAGGTGCTAATGTTGAGTAGGGTGGAACAGCCTGTCTCTTAGTGTCAGATGTTTCCAATTGCAACAGAGAGAAGATTAACCTTGGCACTCCCTGAGGCAAAACTAGTGTTTAATGGAATAAGATGCTGACACAGGTTCTCTGAATTTAGTGTGTGTCACAATGTCACGCACAACTTTGTATTTGAGACTTCTTGGGAATCGTTTCAGCAAACGAATGGTAGTAGTCATACTTACTCTTAACAATAGGATTTGTTTTCTGGAATATTTAAATCTTGGTATAGAATTGAATTCATAAAAATAGACAAGCAGAGCCTTGCTCACCTTTTCATCATTGTTTAATTTAATGCTTTTACTGCATTATTTCCAGATATTTTCCTATTTCAACACCTTCCTACTTTAGCTATATACCAGTTTTTCTTTTTCAAACTGGTCTACCGGTCTTTTAATTTTCCCCTAAGTGAGGAGATTGTCAGGTTTTCTTAATAAGGCTTTGGCAACAGTATTCATGCTTGATTTTTAATGCCTTTCTAAAGTTAGATGAATTTGTACTGAGGTAGAATCTGTCGAGGAAGAAAGCAAGCAAACACTTAATATTTTAGAAAAATCAAAATCTTCCTGGTAGCACATCCTTAACTGCCATTAGTAAGAAATATCTAAATTGTAGTCATTATTCTAAGAAATAACTGAGATAAACTGTATTTGTCCGTGACATTTCTAACTAGTTAGATGGGTTGTGTTACTGATGTAGTTTTGATAAGTACTGGCAGTCTGCTGACACTCAAAGTTTTTAGGCCACATAGTTTGTGAAAAATGTGTTCTGGGCAACTAGCTCAAGATTTAAAAAGCACACAGGGTAGGGGAGACAATTATTTTTAAATCCAGATTTAGTGCCAAATATTACTATATTTCTGTGCATATTGCTGCCTTTAGCAGAACTTGTGCTTGCTCAGGATATGTAAATGATGTAATTTTTTAAAAATACTCATGTTAGAGCACACAACTTTGAGCCAAGAGCTTGGTGCTGTGGATTCTGAGTGTAACCATTCTGGAAAAGTATTGGTCTCAGTGAAGATAATTAACTGGAAATAAATTTATGACATTTCAAATACTGTTTTAATACAGTTCCTGGGGAGACTGTTAAATGGGACTGGGGAGGCGTATGTATTTGGTCCACCGTTTATGAGTCCTGCTGGAATCCTGAACCGGACTCTAGTGTCCACAATTCAGCGTCACAGTGGGGTAGTGGGTAGTCACAACATGGAACATAATCTGGCAGAGAGTTATAAAGAACAAAACTGTTTTGTTGGCAAGGAGTTTAAGGAGTGACTTCTCAGTCCAGAATTACATAAATGGAGACTAGAAATCTAATAGTGAAGCCTGTTCAATCTAGCAAAGGTATTGTCAGATCCTCCTATTGAATTGTCAAACTATAGATGTCCATGCTAGAAAGCACATAATGTTAACAGTGACAGTAATTATTTATTGGAATGGCTTGCACTAAAAGGTTAGGTTTCACCACTTCTTT
The DNA here is from genome assembly GCF_003945725.1 of Corapipo altera. Classification (NCBI taxonomy): domain Eukaryota; kingdom Metazoa; phylum Chordata; class Aves; order Passeriformes; family Pipridae; genus Corapipo; species Corapipo altera. The sequence continues at coordinate 711,597 of NW_020885023.1, forward strand.
CTAAAGGTTAAATTTCACTGTAAATAAATTGAATCCTATGAGTGTTTTAAACTAAGATCAGGGTAAGTGTTCATTATGATTCCTTTGAACCTCAGTCTCTATAATTGAAGTGGAAATGTTTGCAACAGGAATACACGATCATTTTAAAGTTTTGGGCAATATATTTCAAATTCTTTGAAAATACTTGTGTATTGCAGAACTAGGTGATTGAAAATTTAAGAGCAAGTTATTAGGGCTTCCTCTAAAATTTCATGGTGTGGGAGAGTGGTGATAAACAAATGCAGGTTCACTGTACCTGATCAGTGCTTTCTTTTAAATGGTGTCCTTGTAAGTGCATGTGGAAAAGGTTCTAGGACTTACGGACAAGGAAGGAAAAACTTGCTAGAGATGTAATGCAAAAGTAGAACTGGGTAAAGATACAAACACTTGTGTGATTAATTAGCATTTTTGCTTTGTGTTTTCTTGTGAAGAGTGTCAAAATTTGCATGAAACACCTCTGGGGTCAAAACCTGGGGTGATGTGACTACTGAATAGAGAGGAAATGAGTTTCAGCTGCTGTTCTGGTAAACATTATCACCTGTTTGCATTATATATGTATGTATATATACACAAAAGAGAAAACTGAAATCTTATTAGAATATAGATTTGTCTGACATTTGTGGTATTTGCCTGAAGTTCGGGAAATGTCTTTAAAATACCCACACTAGTTGTGTCAGTGAAGATTCAAACTTGCTCGAAGCTTGTAGAAGCCTAATTTACTAGTTAGCAGAGGAAATTGCTTAGCAGGGACACCAAAGTCTATTAATATTTAAGCTAGCAGCTTAAAGCTAGTTATGTCTGTGCAGACTGTAACTATGTATTTAAACTGCTAGACCACATGTTAACTGCAATTTAATATTCTTATCTTAAAATAAAACTTTCTTTTAGAAAATGTCAAAATGCTAATTACACAAGAGAATATAATGTGCTTTCATGTACATGTGGATGAAAACAATCCTGATGATATTCTGATAGACTTATGACCTGTATTTTGAGTGTTCTAGGTAGAACAGATAATTACAATTCTGTGTCAGATTTTATTGGATTTATGTTTACATAAATATCCTTAAAGATCTAGTGTAATCGGCTTTTCTTAGTGATTTCAACATGAAGTGCTTAGCATACATTGAAGGATATTCGGGCAGCTCACTCTAAAGGAGGAGTGATAAGGCATTTTCTATAGGTAGATGCCAAGGAAGTAAATTTTGTGCCCCTTTTGCCTGTGCATTTTTTGCATATGGTTACAATATTCTTTACTGATTGGTTTTCCTTTTAGGGTGATTCCCTGCTGCTAGTCTGTAGCAAACCTGAGCTGTGAGGTCAGTGTTTAAGACACACATCTTCCTCTTTGGGATAATGTTAATTAATGCATGTTTTCCATATCTGTAGACATGTTTGGATAGGCAATTTTTGCAGAGAATTTACATGCTGAAGTGAATGCTATTGACAGAATTTGTACTGCACACTGTTAGCATTTGCCAGAGTTTATAAGTATTGATATTTGCTAATTTCTGTTGCATCATAAATTATAAGACTTATGTGTGCCTTCTTCTTTTTTATTATTTTTCAAGACATATTATTGCCTGAAAGGCTTCACAGAGTAAACAGTGACCCTGCTGGAATTGCGTTTTATTCATACGTGACCTCTCATAAGGTGGAAGTTTAAAGAGAAGGCCCGACATAGCTTCTTCCCTTTGTGGTTATGTTGAAAGCTTGTTTAGTGTATAGAAATCTACTTAGGGAAGGGTAATTTCAGATATTGTAGCCCGTGTAAAAAAAAAAAAAAAAAAGAGGAAAGAAAAGAAATGTTGAAGCCTTTTTTGCAGAGAGTGAAGTAGCCGCTGTTACTTGAGATTTCATTTAGAGCTTTTAGTTACTTTGCTTCCCGGACTGACCTCTCTGTCTCTGTAGTGCTGTAGAGCTAGTGGCCAGTATTGCTTCATAAGGTGATGTGAGCAAACACTGCAGTGTAAAGAATTACAATAATCTTATTGAACAAGGTTATTTCTAGAGATGTATTTCTGTTAACTGGGAGGACTTCCAGTTTTGTAGGCCCATATGTTTCTTAATTCAGTTCAACTGATGACCAAGTACTGTGCTTTTCTTCTTTAAAATAGTGTTTCTTTTTATCTGTTTTAGATTATACTTTTCAACTTCACTGGTTTCTGTTCCTGTACTGAATAATACATTTCAGTTTATAATTCATACAGTTGTCAGCTAATTTAATTTGTTCGGGTTTTATCTGTAGATTGTTCATTCTTGAAGTGTTTTGATAATGTAAATGTATTTAAATATGACCTATTAAAACTATACCATCTTATGCACTTTGTCTATCTGCTGGTTTTGGCGCATAGCCTCGCTTCTGTGAGACCTTGAGTTTAGATCAGAAGAAATTGTGATTAGACTTCATCAAGCACTCTCTGATTTGAGTGCAGGTTAGCTGACATCATGTTTTAATGTATTAAACATTTTCTTGGACAGTTAATTTTATATAAAATTAAACACCACTTCTTCTAAAATGACAGTGTGTCTAAGTGTGTACAGCATTTAGCTTGTAATTATAGAAAGGTGTTTGTGGCTTTTGTAGTTCAGGCTGTGGTCTTTCTACATTCTACCAGCCCCAGCTAGACAAGTGCAGTTATTCAGAAACTAAATCTGTGTACCTGAAAATATATCCACCATCTTTTTTCCAATTAAACATTTTTTGGAATTCTAGGTCCTTTTAAGTAGAAAGAGTTTTCAGGTATCTGAGTTCAGTAAGAAAACCTTTATATATATGAACATTAATGTTCAAATGCAAAGGATTGGGTCGGTAGAATTTTTTTTTTTCATGTGGAACAGCAAGTATCACTAGCATATGTGGTTTCCAGGGAGAATGATTCAAATGTAGCTAGGATTGTTAGTAATGATGCTTTTTTGAGTATCTCCTGTAAACTACTAGAATATTAAGAATAAGTAAAATAAGTATTTGGGGTGCTGCCACATCTTCAATATGTATCGGTGAGATATTTATTGTGCCAAAACCTAAAGGATTAATACTGTCAGTGATCCACTTGGTAGTAGAAAGAAGCAGTAGATCTGTTAGACATCTGTCTTTTGAATCTTCCTTAGACCTCTGACCAGCATGAAATATATCAGTACTGCATTGATCACAGGGGTTCACACATAGATTCTAAATAACATAGGAGATACCAATTTTGCCTCTTTATCTCTTTGTCAGGAATATCAGCTCTGGATTTCTTGATGTGTTTTGCATTTCACAAAACGCTGTAGTCTGTTCAGTAAACTGAGTGTTAGTTAATTTGATCTATTCCTTCACTGTCTGCACGAGGTAGGTAGAAACTGCAACTTCAGTGTATGTTTTTTTAGAAGATGCACATATGACTCTTGCTTGGTACATGGCAGTTCTCAGTACCCTGTGAGGTTTTGTACATTGGAGCTAAGACAAAACTAAATGTTTTTAGAACAAAGTGTTGAGGTTAAAAAGAAGTAGATTTGTTTGCCTTTAATTAAAAAAAAAAGAAAAAGGAAAAACTGGTATTTGATCCTTGCTAGAATGTAGCCTTTGTTCAGGTTTCCAAAAAAAAAAAAAATTCCTCATTTTAAGTGTTAATTTTAGCCTTTTCACTTACTACTTAGATCTTTCATGCTAACAATGTTGATAATCTTTGATAAATGGTTGTGGGTGATTAATCAGGTAAGAGAAGTTGTGTATTACATGATTTGAGTGATCAGTCTTGTAAAATTACAACTACATTGTTGAATTCCTTCCTTTTAATGTCTTTAATAAATTTGGCTTTAATCGATTTGGCTACATCTGAATATCTGCTTGCTATTCAGATGCCAAGCTGAATATTTTCTTGCAATTCTCACTTGGATAGTCAAATCATTGTGGGTTTTTTTGGCTTGTTTGTTTGGGGTTTTGTGTTTTGTTGTTCTTGTTTGGGGTTTTGTTTGGTTTTTGTTTGTTTGTTTGTTTTTTCTAATCTAGGATGAAACAGGTGCCTATTTAATAGACAGAGACCCAACATACTTCGGGCCAGTGCTGAACTATCTGAGACATGGGAAACTGGTTATTAACAAGGACCTAGCTGAGGAAGGTAAGACATTCCTAAATATCCTTTATTTGTTTACTTGTCACTTGCTTATTATTTTCACTGCTTTTGAGTCATCAAAACTAATTTAGAACTAGATGGTAAATCTTAATCAGTGTAGCATTTCAATCTGTTTCAAGCAAAGCTGATAGGCATCATGCAGTTATAGTATGTGCTGTTAGCTGAGTGTTTTGAGTATGATTCCTATTTTCACAACCCCTGTAAGTATTCAAGCAGGAGGGGAGATGGCTTTTATTGTATAGTCTTGTATCTTTCATTTATGACTGTGTGAAATATTTGGGTTTAGTCCTCTTCAAGCAATAGAATGCTGCCTGGGAAACAAGCTTTAGAAGATGTAAATAAAAGTAAGAGTGAAGTTCTGGGATGTTCACAACTGTGGAATATGCTCTTGAAGACTAAACTCTGCTCTCAGCTTCTTCCTCCCTGTCCCCAGTTTGTAACAATTTTACCCTAATGGAGGACTGTTTTAAAACATATAGTACTAAAACTGTATTGATAAGGTATTGAAGAAAGTTTTCAAAGAGAAATACAATTTAACAATATTAGCAAGAAATAGTATGAAATATAATTTCCATGTGCATTGTTAAGCACAAACTACATGTGGAGAACAGGTAAGACTTGAAGCAGTAACGTCAAGCTTTTGTTTCAGGACCTAAGATCTCAAATGACAGGAAGAAAAATTTCCTGCATACTATCAGCTGCAGAGCTTTTCAGTAGGATTATTTGAATTTCTCTTTTGCATTCCAGCCAGAGGCAGGGCCTGAGCTATGGTGGTCTATCAGTCTGCTATGGAATGGTATCTGTGCTCCTTTTTTTGTTTCCTGCCTCATTCTGTATGTGAAATGGCATCTGTTTTCTTTGAGGGTTTTTCGGGACAAAAACATTGAACTACCTGTGCCTGAAGGAGGGAAGAATCATTAGGTTGGTAAATTATCTTATGGGCAAAATAAATAATTTTCTATAGCTGTAGAGAGGATAATCTTAGGAACTGACGATGATTTTGTTCTGGAATCTTTGGTTACACGGTCTTTCCAAAAAATGTTTTCATACTAGGTGTACTGGAAGAGGCTGAATTCTACAATATCACATCACTAATAAAACTGGTAAAGGACAAAATAAGGGAAAGAGACAGCAAAATCTCACAGGTGAGGCTGTTTTCTAGTGTGCTTTTGATTATTTGTTCTATGACAAGCACTGGGTGGGTTCCATTCGTTTTTTATGTAACTGCTCATTTCCCCAGTAAGATAGTGAATGGCTGCCTCCATCTCTGGATGAGCTGGAACCCTTAGTATACAAAGATTAATATTCTTAATTTCTGGCTCCTGCCAGTCTACTTGCAAAGTTCACAAATCTTGTTCAAAACATGAAAACCATCTAAATAATTGTTCCAAAATGTGTGGTAACAGTAGAATTTGTCATAATATCATTTCTGCAAGTAGTTATTTTAGAGAACAGCTTTTTTAGAATATGTCTTTCTCATTTGCATTTAAGTACTCGGAATATGACGAGGTTGCCTAATTATGGTACAACTGCTGTTAATGCAGTACGTTTATGCAGCTTGCATACAGATGCTATTTAGCTCCTGTCATACGTTTCTGTAGCAAAGTTAGTTTATTTGTAGTGCTCTGTGCTTGAGAAGACTCTCATAGCAGCTCATGAATATTTCTCCATGGAAGTGAATACAATAGACAAGTTTGTTCTTTAACTCTGCTACTCTGGCCTTCTTTTGTAACTGAGTCTTCATGGAGATATTCCAAACTCATGTTGCCAAATTTCTGTTGAAGTCAGGATGTGGGATCACGGGGTTGCTCTGCTAGCATTTACTAAAGGTCTCAGCTAAAATGGTCCTAGTCATTCATTGCTCTGTATGGGTTCAAGGTGGTGTTGCTTATCATTTCTAGAAAGTAAGGGCTGCTTCAGACAAATCACAAACATGGTGAATTCCATGACCTATTGAGCATCTTATATTTCTTCTTGAAGGTGCCAGTCAAACACGTATACAGAGTGCTGCAGTGCCAGGAAGAGGAACTCACTCAAATGGTTTCCACAATGTCCGATGGCTGGAAATTTGAGCAGGTAAAAAACCCATATGGGTTTTTATAGTTACAAAGTCTTCTAAAAGATCAGTTTTGTGAAAAAGGAGTATAAAATAAATTCTGTGCATCTTTTGTCACTCAGTCATTTTCAGAATTTGCATATACATACACAGTTAAGTTAAAATCTGATATTTGCGTTCGTATTTGTCATAGAACAAAAAAATGTAGCTTTCCAGGAGGTAAATTGTGCTGACTTTCTTTAAAAACATCTGCATCATGTCTGAAATGTAATTCTTCAGTGTCTACACATGAGCAGTTGAAGGGTGAATCAACCAAAATTATCCAATACAAGTTTATGTGAATGGTAAGTTAGATATAAAGAGCTCTGGGTAAAAAGAGGTGAGCTTGGAAGATAAATGTTTGTCAGGCCCAAAGAGTGATTGTTCAGATAAAAAACTGATAGACATAGGAGGGTGGACTTCACCAGTGTGGATGTGGAACTGGATAGCTATGAGCTATGTGAATGTTCTTTGCACTGCATAAAAATAGCTTTGTGTGTACATTTAAGAATGCATTGTAAAATTGCAAGGAGATCTTTCTGTTATTTTTGCTGATCTCTGTAAATAAGAAACTAACTGTACAACTCCGTCATCCTTCACATTCCTAACCTAGAAGAATATTTAACTGCACTGGAACAATGAATTTGTTAACTCTAAGACACGAGTGCTCAGCCGCTAGCACCTTTTTCAGTGCCTGATGCCCACTGTAGGAGAGATTGGAATAAGCACAAGTCCGTTATCCTGTGCAGTCTCACTCTAATAATACAACAAAGCAACATTTTTAAAATGTTCAGGACACAAAGGTAAAAGAGAACATTTTGTTTATATTTGATGAAATGTGTAAGGTGCTGGTGTCATGGAGACATCCTGACCAAGCAAACTCAGCGAACACAGAGACAGCTTTTTATTCTTCACTTCTCTGGCTCAAGTATTACCAGGTCTGTTTGCCATGCTATGAGGTTGTTGTTGAAGTTCCTGTAAAAAGCTCTCACTTAATGCACATGACTTTTTTGACCAGTGCATTGACAAAGATTTTTCAACATTCTTCTTTGTCATGAGAAACTAGCTTTCATTACAAACAGAGATTCTTTACTTTTTAAAAGATTAGATGATACCATGGCTTTTACCTATCATGAAACCTTACAGTCTTTGGGGATAATGTATTTGGGAGTAATACTGGTTTGACAGTGCAGCTTCTGAAAGAACTGTTATAATCTCTTTTAGAACTGGAAAATTGCAGTGGTTTTCTTGAACATTACACCCTTGTTTCATTCAGCTTTCTTGCCGCTTCCTCCCTCTCCCATGTTGCACTCTTTTAGACACATAGTTTGAAGTAAATAAACACAATATCTGTATGGTCTTATAATACTCAGCATCTTATTGCCTCACACTAGGCCATTCCCTTCTTTGGTTGTATTGGAGACCTGCTTTTAGCAGACAGCATTCACTTGCAACAGAATTAGTATATTCTGTATAATGTGAATAGTTTTATTGTGAAGATCTGAGAACACTGTAGCATTTCTGTAATTTTTTATCTTTTCTAAGCCCGTGTTGTTCAGCAGCATGCTTCCTTCAGAAGTTTTTGGGGTGGTATCCACCACACTTTGTACCTAAAAAACACTGAAATCATCAGCTTTTTCAGAGGAGTGATATTCCTATGGATTGGGAGTCCTTGTGCTGTGAGCCCCATGCAAAATATGTCTAAGTGGTTGGTTTTGATCAAAACCATTTCTTTCCCCTTAACATTTCAAAATTTTATTGTAAAATATGATTGAATGTGGTAATTAAATAGGCGTGGAAGGTGCTGAACTTTTGGTGCACTTATGCAGATGTTTTGATGCCCTTTTCCAAAGAATGTGAGGAAAAGCTTTGCTAGAACAGTACAGTTATGTATTACTCCCAGTTCAAAATCTATTACCAAAAGTTATGGTGCCCTACTTTTCTGATTTCAGTGGGTTATTTTGTAGAGGATTTTTTAGCTTCAATTGTTACTGCTCCATGCAATCAGAAAAAGCCAATATTTTGGCAATACAACATAAGAAACTTTGGACTATACAAAATTGGTACATACAAAGGCTTTAGACAGCAGTGGTGTTGGTCATGTCAATTTTAATGATCAGTGTAACCTGATTCTGTCACCATAATGCACGTTCACAGTATGAGGAGGATGATATTTAGCTGCTGCCTTCAAAATATTCACATAACAATATCAGGATGTATATAACTTCACTGTTCATGGGCCTTCTTATCTATGTCAATCTCCAGTTTACTCAGAATAGGCAGTTGTTGTCTAGCTCTTCACACTTCATTTAAAGCTCTGATCTTTCTCAAGGGCACTGACAGGTATGCTTTAATTTAAATGGGCCAGGAATTGCTATGTATTATTAAGGTAAAATATTTTTTATAGTAACAAGTTGAGAAATTTAGCTGAGGTTATGCTGAGCTTTGAATTATTAGATGGTTGGCAAGTGTGACCAGAGTTCTTGGTAGTGTTTTTTATGGGAACAAAACAGACATTTTTTTTTCCACTCCAGTTATTTTATTGGATCTTCTGTAAATTACCCCTTCTGAAAGCAACTTAGAGCACCCAACTTTTTTTCCTCTAGTTGACTTCTTATGTTTCCTTAGCTGTATTTTATCAGTATTTGGAAAAAGATGAAGCTCTTTCACACCCAGGCTTGATATATTGCTTTACATAACACCTTCCAGTCTTATATCCACGTTACCTTCTCCACTTGACAACTATGACAGGGAAATAATGCTTGCTTTTGTAATGCACTGAACTTTGTTTATGTTTTTCGGAGTTGGCTACACCACAGTGATATGGGGAGTTTTCTGTCTTACTGTCAGTAACTCTTAACTTCCCTTGAAATTACAAAGGGCTTTGCAGCTGCCACAATAATTATTTTATGTGGAAATGAAGTTGTAGCTTGATAGCAACCTGTTCTAGTGGCAAGTAAATATAACCTAAACATTTCAGCTCATCTATTAATTGTACGATTTGGATAATGGTATGTGCTTCAGCTTTACAAAGGTTTCTTTTTGTGTTTTGCTTTGATTGGTTATTTCAGCTTGTCAGTATAGGTTCCCAGTACAGCTGTGGCCGGGCTCAGCAGTCAGAGTATCTGCTGATAGTGTCACGGGAAGTGAAAGGGGAAGAGAGATGCTTCCAGAAATGCTGCAGTGAGGTGTGTCACACCATTCTTTTTGCCCTCACACTGATATGCTTGGCCTCCTTGCGTTTCTGCTGCTTTCAAATCATTCCACTTTATTCCTGGATGTACAGCACGTAGTAATTTGTGTGTATTTGTGACTGGTTTTTATTTATATTCACAGTATTTCATTATACATTATGAATGTTCATATTGTAAAAATAATAAAAAAAAACCAACTAAACAAAAATTCCCTCATTATTCAGTTAAATATTTTTCTTAAGAAGGGTTCTTACCTTCTCAGTAGGTAACTTCTTTTCCTTAAATCTTCTTCTGAAGTTGGCAGCCTTTGATCCATACTTGTTAACTAAGAGAGGTACAATTTAAACCTTACGAACCCTGTAAATACATTTTTGAGTTCAGTGGGTTCAGAAGGGGACATTTCTGTGTTATGGTCAAACTGGGATGATGATTATTTCATCCACCAAATAGCCAGTTAAGTTTTGAGTTTGAACCCTTTATTTTTGGTAACTCAAAACTTAGCTGTTTTTTAGATGGCTGAAATATGTTCAAACTGGAATAACAAATAACAGGAATTTTTCATATGGAGGAGTGAGAGGAGAACAAAACAACCAGTTTTAAATTTTGTCTCAAGTGGAAAAAAAACATCCTGGTGGCTTTTTGGCTTTATTGGTTTGTTATTTTGGGTTTTTTCCATCTTGGGACATTTTCTTGAAACCCAAATGGAGAATCCTAACTTCAGTCACTGGTTTTTTAGGCTCATCCTTCCTTCCCCCCTTGTTCTCTTTTCACTGCTTTTTTAATTGCTTTGTTGCTTCTAAATATTCATGAGTTTGGGAAGGATTTTTTGCTAACCAGTAACATTGGAGGATTTTTTGCTTACCAGTCACCATTTTGCTAACTGGTTAGCAAAAAGTCCAGTCCTTTACATATCTGTGCTCTATTTTGAAGTGTCATATGTGAACTAATTTGGGAACCTCGTGCTCTGTAGTATTTTTCATCAATAAAATGCTTGGAGTACTTGTTCTTTTCCTTGCTATATATATGGTTATTCAGTCTGAAAGATGAGTATAACATCATGAAGATAACATGATTGTGAAGCAGTTTGATAAAAGCAGAGCTTTGCCTATGATTTTACATGAACACTTAACCATGCAATTCTGGATTTTAAAACTGGACTGTTACCTCGCTGTATTCCAGAATCTGCTTTTGATGTACCAAGCACTGTCTGTTTCTTTCAGTTGTATAGGTAACATTTGGAATGTGGCATTAATACTATGGGTTTGCAGACTTTCTGGAATAGAATAAGAATTGCAGCTTGTTAGGCATGTGTAGGGTACAGGCAGCATGATGTTATTCATGTGTTCATGTCCTAGATAGCTCAAAGGAAAATTCGGCATCGTAAAATGGAATATGAGGAAGGCAGTGAAGAAATGAATTCAGGTATAAAATAAAAATAATAATGAAAAAAAATCGAAGCTTTGAAGTCTGATAATTACTTTAAGAGTCCTGTAATAAATGTGCTTTCAGACTTGGTATCAGTCAGCAGTGCTGAGTTTAAGAGCTGATGTGTCTGTATCTTTATAAACTTTTGCAAATCCTTTGAGAAGGCAGTAGAACAAATGCATTATAACTCTAAAAGGCATAGAGGCCATTCTTAGAGTCATACAGTTTGATTCTGTAAAAAAATAACGAGGGGAGGATTTTCTTTTATTCTGTCAACTCTTAGTATAATTAAAAAAAAACATAATCTGAAATACTTTGACTATGCATTGTAACATCTGTTTTGCAGACCTCATATTACTCTGATTTGTTGTGTGTTCTTTTTTTTGGGGGGTGAGGGTTGGTGGTGTTGGGATGGCGGACATGGTGGGGGGCAGTCTTCCAGTTTATCAGCATCTTCCTCAAGGTGTTGCCACCAACACTGGGAACAATGGGGTGACTTTTGGAATAGGAATGCTAAAACATTGCTTTATTTCTGATCTTAATTCCTGACACAACGGTTCATTTCTAATCTGCAGTCATTTTCCATTGTTACTTTTTGTGCCATCAACCTTATTGCTGATGCATTTCAAAAAGCTACGATGAAATTTCTAGCATGTTGTTGATACTATGCAAATTATACATTCTTAGCTGCACACATACAAAACTGCTTATGGGAGTATTATGAGTTGGAGTTTTGAGGAACTTGGGTTCAATGTTGCAAAAGTGACTTTATCTTGAAATGCACCAGCTGATCAATAATGGCAAAAAATCATCAGATGTTTCGCAGTCAGCTAAATCCACGATCCTGTCCAACTGGCTAATAAGTATTCAGTCTACCATGTCTTCTGAAAAGACTTATGTGCAAAAGGTTAACTTTTCTGGTTGTATTATGAAGCATTAGCAAGTAATTGTCAACTAAGAACCTGTCAGCCTGGATGAACGAGGATTGATGATTTGGCTGATGTTTGGATTTTGTATGGTATCTACTTTCAGAGAGATCATTTATTTCTTTAGAGGGTCAATAAATAAAGAAGTATTTTTGCTTCTGCTAGTTACCACAGCTTATCTGATAGTGAGCTGTTGCCATTTTGCAAGAAGAAAAGTTGACTGTATACTAATCACATTGTATGCTTGAATTTTATTCAAATTTCTCTTCAGAGAAAGTGGATTTTTTGTGGCTTTATTTAAACATGTATTCAACTTTCAGAACATTTTCTAGCCTTCAAGTGGATTAAAAATGCTGTTTAATGTTCTACCTTTTACCTCAATAATTGAAGCAGTTACTGTATTTGTATTAAATGGTTTGTAATTGCAATATAATATATAGGATAAACTTTATACTACTTTGTTGGGTTTAAAGCCAACTTTACTGCTATTTTTTCTGAAAGTTTGTGTATTATATTTTTTGTTGATAGAGAAGACAATCAAAAAGTCATCTCAATATATGAAGTAACTTTGTGTTGATTTTCCAGCTCTTCAGTAGATTTTCTTAGTCCATGTTGTTCCACTAAGAAACTAGTTACTTTGTAGGTTTTGTGATTCTGTATTACACAAATATGGTATGGTGCAGACTGCAGAGTATCCATCATGGAAGATTAGCTGACTTAATATCTCAAGGTAAATAAATGGTGCCTTTATATTGAGGATACATTGGTGCTTCTAAAAAACCTGGGGTTTTGTAACTTCATAACACAGTTTTGGTGGAAAAAAATGTCTTTAACACATTAATTTTTGATCAGCCTGTGTTCATTACTGACTGTTTCAAGTCAGTAATGTTACATACAGTGTTTCAAGTATGTATTTTGCAGAACTAGAGCAATGTTAGAAGAGAAGGAGGGAGAGAAAGGTTTCTGGTGATCACACTCAGTGTAGTTAAAGTACATCATTTGAGAGTGATGAATTTTGATGGCCAGTTCTGTTCATGGAAGGCTGAGCCTTGTATGCTGTAATACCATCAGGGTCCAAAAACGTTGACATTGCCTAGGCCTGGAATCAGCTTGGTTCTTTGTGCAGACGCAGTGGCTGCTGTTCTCTGTAGCCATCAACTCTGTCCTCCTGTGGAGCTGCTCACTTGGCTGTCTTACCATAGTGCAGGAACATCTGAACATCTCTCTCCTCTCCTTAGAAGTACAAAGAGGCTTTATTTTTTCCTGACAGTGCTATGTGGAAGCTGCTTTTAACCTTCGTCTGACTTCCACTTTCGTTGAGGGAATAATCTTGTCCCTCAAGTACAGACTCTGGATGAAGATTTCATACTGACTGCGTCTTCCATGCTTTAACAAGGCTTTTACTCTCTGTAGTGTTCTGCTAGACTGATGGCAGTACAGTGTTTGTCTTTACACAGATAACCACAGTGTTTCAAGTGCTGTTGCCCTAAAAAACAAGTCAGGCCTTTTCTACGGGGCCATTTCCAGAGCACTTTAATGATACAGTAGCGATTGTGGAATATTGGCCTCATCGTATGTGTGCGATGATTTGGTAGGTGGATTCAATATACTTTTGGTAATGACATTTAGATACGGTATCTCTGCAACTGGTTGATTTTTAGGATTGGATCTGTGTCAGTGGTAATAGCACCATACATTATCTTGTCATGCTTTTGAAACAAAACTTTAGTATAAGTGAAACAGCTGCATCTGAATTGATTCTCTCTTGGAAAGGCAGGCTATGTAAAGCTTCTAGCATTAGGTAAGTGCATGGTCTGTAAAGTAAGACAATTTCTGCCATTTGATAAACATCTGCTTAAGAGATAGTACTGATATTGAGTATATCCTTTCTCAGTAAATTGTCATTTATCATTCAATATAGAGACTTGTAGAAACTTGTAAATTCATCACATTTCATTATACATGGCTTCCGCTTGTAGCGCTTCCTTAATTAACTTCCTTGTAGCGGTACATACGAATTTCAGATGTTAATTGGTGTCCCACCATGCTGTGTCTTGCTGTTTTCCAATCAAATGCAAATTTTGTTTTTGTCCATTCAAAATATGTTTTAATAGAAATACCATTATTCTGTAAGTGGTGGTGGGGATCTCTTCAGCTTCCTGCATGCAGGCATTTACATGTTAAATCATCCATGTTAAGATACCATATACAAACTTTTAAAAATTAACTTTGAAGGATAGGAAGGTTCCCAGTAAATAACAGAAACAGAACAGGCTGCTTCTCCACTGGCCTGCCTCTGTAGCCTTTTCTTTCACAGTATAATCATAACTGTAAATCATTAATTCTGTAATTGTTTAAAAAGAAAAGCTGTGTTTATCTTATCATCAGTGTCAGTGTATTTGTCAACATCAAAACATATTTGCATTGAAGTGGAGAATTGTGCTTCAGGCACAACCAACAGTGAAGAGTGAGGATTGTTTTTACTAAAGGTGAGACTTTATGGGATTTTATTTTATGTGGAAATGTAATTGACTTTTTTTTTTCATCTTTCAGCTGGTCAGTATTGGTTCTTCCTATAACTATGGCAATGAAGATCAGGCTGAATTTCTGTGTGTTGTCTCAAAGGAATTGCATAACACTCCATATGGCACAACCAGTGAACCCAGTGAAAAAGCAAAGGTAAGTCGCTAGACATTGGACTAAAAAAGCGATGTTGAATTGGGTGGGCTTCACAAAGTCATGCTAGATCTACCTCTGTTCTGGACCATTATTTAATTGCCTTTTTCCTCCTCACTCGTGACTAATTCTCTGTCCATTGTATGAGAGACTGTAAATTGTACAGGTAGCATGCATTAGTTATGCATGCATGGATTATTTAAATACAATACTCTGTACTTTTTCAATACCTGTTTCTTACAGTTGAGAATTTAGGTTTTGTTTCTTATACGTTTGAATGCTTTCTTATTCTGCCACTGGTTCAGTTGAAGACTTTTTTCTTGCTTCACTTCAACTGAAGAAATCTTACTGTCAAGAATGGAGCTTGTAAGATGCTATCTCTGTGAAACAGTCATGTTCAATATGTTATAAGATGGAGGTACTTGTTAGCTTAATGCTTTCAGGGTTCTACTTAATTATCTTTACTTTCTGTAACCAACTTTACAAAAAGATTGTAATGGGCACAGTATCTTAGCATTTTACTCAGTTGTCTTTCAGAGTTTGCACAAAGGAAAATACAAAATCGCAGCTGACTAACAATAAGGCAGAGCAGTTCTGTAATGTAGGTGTATTCTCTGTCATGCATAGTGAACAACTTTTATTTATTGTATTGCCGCATTGTATGAGGAGATGACTACAGGCAAACTGGACACTCCTGTATCAAAAGCTTTTGATTTCATATATGTAGATGGAAAACAATTGGTGAAACATCAAAGGTTGCTTTTTCAAGAATCACCTTTGAAGAAATTAATTTTGAAATAATTGATCTGAGTCTTGGCAGTGAGGCCTCAAATAGATAAAACCTCATTACTTTCTGTGCTGTGTAACATGCTTGTGTAGCTACACATGTGGAGTCATTTTATAATATGGACTATAAAGATACTCCAAGCTTTATGTTGGATTTCTAGTGAAATAAATAATATATGTTCTTTTGTCACTGTTGAGATAAAACTTCCAAAGAATTGTAAAGGATTAATGTAGTCAGGGGTAAACAGTGAACCTAGTACTCTTTTCAAAACCCTAGTCGAGGTCTGCTTTTGCCAGAATGCTTCAGGAAAACTTTGACAAGTTAGAGCTGTGTGGTAGTAATTTAGGACTGAGATACCCACCTGAAATAAACCATGGAATTCTAAAGCCTAATAAACATCTTCATAAGGAATGGTAGTACATCTTCAGGGAATTTCAGAAGCTACCAGAGTTACATTCCATCGTTATATGTAAAAGAAAATATGTGTCAAATGAAAGTGTAAAAGGCTAAATAGAAAAGCTAGTTCAGACTGCAATTCAACTGTGTAAATTGAGTAGCTCTGAGAAAAACTGTCTTAGACCTCTCCATTGCTATGCTGCTTGGTCATTGTCTCAGAGATGGGAGCAGAGCATAATTTGACCAGCGTGATGAGTAAGAATTACTGTTAATTTTGGTTGGCGATAAAAATATTCACTTCTTTTGTCCTGGAAGAATTGAGCTGTTGCTAGCAATTAATAGGCAATACTTGCAGAATAATTTTTATATATTTTGTTTCTAATAGATCAAATTTTTTTTACATAGGTATATGCTGTGACTGGGAAAAAAAATATTTTTTACTTGAGAGGTTTCTGACAACTGTGGTCAGGAATCTTGACTGAACCTCCGGAGCTGTTACACCCATAGTTCCCTCTTAGCATTATCCTGTAGTCTGCAATCTGTTCAGTAGTTTCTGAGTTGGTCTTCATGAAGTTCATGTGACTGAAATTCTGGTATCCACTGATATATTCAGAATAATATGTTTGTGTACTGGGCCTGACTTTTAGATGCCATGATAAAGTCTTCCTAATACTTTTACAGCAGGTTGGGTTAGAAGAAAAAAACCTGCCAGTATGTAATTTTTGTTGACAAGCACTTCAGTTCCAGTTAATAGTCCTGGACTTTCAGAATTGGAAAAAGCATTTTCTGATAGCCATCTAATCAAGCTTCACCTTCATGCCTTCCTAGAGACTTTTTTCTTGTGTTTTCTTAATCAGCACAGTAGGTTAGTAGATGATTCTGTGTAACCTTGTAATTTACCTAAGCAAAGAAAACTGGTCTTGAATGGTTCCAGTAGCTTTTACTGGTAGCTGTGGCACTATCCCACAGGCATTCTTCTCTTTCATATCACTTTATTGACCTAGCACTCTTGGGACAAACGACCAAAACTTGTTCATAATGTCTGCATCCAAAGTTAGATACTAGATACTGGTGAAGAGTACACAGAGTTAAGGTACCAGCTTTACAGTTTTATTTAACTTATCTCTATACTTACAGTCCCTTTTGTTATGTTGCATGGCACTATTGGCTTCTATCTGCTAATTTTAGGACATTTGGAAAAGGAAATTTTCATGAAATCTGTTATGTTTGTTCTTGAAATTGCCAACTGTCATACTTTTTTACTAAGAGTGGGGGTCCCAGGTAAAAGTAAATAAATGTCATTACCAGATGCTTCAGCTGTAAGTGGACTGTACTCTGTTGCAGTTTTGACTCACTTGCAATCTCTTCTTTTCCCTTCCTTTTTGTATACTTGCTGCATGCTGCATGACACTCAGAGTGAGGATGAAGAAACGGATTACGATATGAATGACTCAGATTAAGTGTAAATGTCATGGTGAGCACTAGCTGCCCTAGGATTTTAACCAGATGCTTTTCTGCCCCATCAGTTCCCACCCCCACTAGTGCTGTCTTTTGGCTAGTCCTGGTGGTGTGTGTGTTTGTGATTATAGTTGTAGCATGGTTAGCAAAGGTAGACTTCCTGTTCTGGATTATTGCTGCTTTGACAGAGTAATAAGTGTTGCTTTTACAAACTGTCTTGTGATTCGTTCCTTTAAAGCTTTGCTGAGAAGGAAAGTTCTTCATATAGACTGTAGGGTCAGAATTGCTTTTCATTTTTATTTCACATACACCACCTTTTCTGCCTAATGGGTTTTTTATATGTAGAGGCATCTGATACAGACTCACAGTATACATTTTCAGTAAATGTTTGATTTGGCAATAATTTAGCAAACTTGCCTGAAGTACAGTGTAGTCCAAAGGTGATCTTATCTGATAATTTTGAAATTAATAATTTTTTTAATTGAGATATAGCAAATACAAGTAAATAGTATGATTGTGGTGCAACAGGAAACAACTCTCTGGGGAGGGATTCTTTCCACTGTTGTTTGACATCTGATACAAGATCAAGGTACTTTAAAAGTCACAAGTAGAAGAGCACAAAAAAACTTGCATCTGAAAGAACCTTTTCCTAACGTGTCTGCAAGCACTGCTCATATTTATTGTGCTCTCCAGTGTCTAGAAGATAGCATACCATTGAATGTTTAGTGGTACAGTGTGGGTAGTCACATGAACCTGTATAAATCAAAGATATTTATCATTGCAGGAGATTAAACTTCAGCTTCTCACCTAAACACCTGAATTTTTTAGCTGTAAAGCAGCCTTATATTTATCTCTGAAGTTTGGATAATGTTCCCAAGTATATGATGTGATTCCTGAGGTTTTCCTGTGCAGGGCCAGGATCATCACTTGATGATCCTTGTGTGTCCCTTCCAACTCAGGATATGCTATCAATCTGTGATTCTGTGAAGTTGCTTCACATGGCTGAAGAAAAACCTACATTGTTTTCTTAAGTGATGCTAACAGAAACTACTGCTACAGTAGAACAAGACCTTTTGCCAAGTCTTTAGGAATGGCTGAAGGGAATTAATCAAATCTGAAGCTTTATTGAAAAAAAAGTAAACTGGCACTATGCTGGAATCAAATGTAATATTCTTAAGCTGCCTGAGAGGCAAACATTCCTTAAAACACTGTTCTAGCAGCAGCACCTTTGTTTTCAGTGGGAGGAAATAGTTCTCACGTTCTGCTTCCCTAAGAAGCAATCACACTCGGGCCTCTAGAATTTGAGAGTTCATTCAGCATTGTTTAGAATGTATAAGTCAACTTTGGATCTGGTGCACCTGTAGGGAAAACAGAACAGAAATATGAAAACTAGGGTTGGGACAGTCCGAAGTATGAGTACAGACTGGGTGACAAATGGGTTGACTGAAGAGGACTTGGGAATACTGATGGGTGAAAACTTGGATATGAGCCAGCAATACTTCCAGACTAGAAAATCCATTATCAAGGACTGCAACAAAAGCAGCATGGCCAGCAGGTTCAGGGAAGTGATTCTCCCCCTCTACTCCACTCTCATGAGATCATGCCTGGAGTGCCGCATCCAGCTCTGGGATTCCTGCTACAAGAAAGACATGGACCTGTGAGACTGGGTCCACAGGAGGGACATGAAAATGGTCTGCGAGCTGGAATACCTCTCCTGTAAAGACAGGCTGAGAGAGTTGGGATTTTTTGGCCTGGAGAAGAGGAGGCCCGGGGGAAATGTTATTGCAGCCTTCCAGTACTCAGAAGAGCCTTATGAGAAAAATGGAGAAAGACTTTTTTACTGGGGCTCATAGTGAGAGGATAAGGGGCGATGCTTTTGAACATTGGGTTCAAATTTTTGACCCAGTTGTTTCTGATTGGGTATAATGATGAACATATTCTTTATTGTGAGGGTGGGGAGGCCCTGGCACAGGTTGCCCAGAGAAGTGTCCAAGGCCAGGTTGGACAGGGCTTGGAGCAGCCTGGGCTAGTGGAAGGTGTCCCTGCCCATGGCAGGGGGTGGAACTTGATGATCTTTAAGGTCCCTTCCAACCCAACCCACTCTGTGCTTCTTTGATTTCCCCTTTAGTAGAGATAGAGGTTACTGAAGAAGTAGCAAGCAAAGTGTGTTAAAATATTGCCTAATATGCCTAGTATGTTAAAATATTGCCTACTGAGTTTACTGCTCAGTAAAGTGTGCGAAGTTCAGTGTCCAGATCTGGCTTAGCTTTATCTTATTGCATGTGCTCCTGACGCTACAAAAAATAGTTCCAAGTCTATTAATCTTGTAAGTACTTTTTATCTTCCTGGAAAGAATGCACTCTTCTGCTTCCAGTATTAAATTTGAAAGATTAACAACATTAATAGATTGACTATTATTTTCCAGCTGCACAGGTATTTGTGGCAGCCATGGTTTTGTCTCTGTTGGATACGGTTTCACTTACTGACCACATTTGCTGGTTCAGACCATTAGCCACTATTCTACTCCAGTACCTTGTTCTCAGCTGTGACCAACAGCGAATACTTGAGGAAAGAGTTTTAAGTATGAAGCATTTATGGTATTTACTCCTGATACATTTCCCCACCTTCCAGTAAACCTCAGTTTAGGAATTTTGGCTTCAAGCCTTCATCCAGAAGATTGTATGGAAACTACGATGACACTATAACACCATGAGTCAGTATCAGTGGCATTATCTTCTGTAAGTTTGTCTAGTCCCTTTTGAATTTATTATACAAGCAGTTGCTGAGTAATTTACAGAGGCTGGCTTTTCCTCACGGAATTCACTTGTATCTTTCTTGTAGTTTCATATGAAATGCTTTTTCCTTAGTACTTGTAGTAAATTATCCTCATGAAATAAGCAATGTTTGCATCTAAAATATACCCAAAAGCATGTTGTGTCCCAGGGAAAACATCTTTCTGTATCAAGAAGCAAAAGAAAATGAAGTATCACGAGACTTTTACTTGCAGATTAACATTCTTAAGTACCTGTGCTGAGTATGTTTGAAGCTTTGCTTATGACAGCAG